>NW_006239473.1:46778-52236 GCF_000226075.1 Solanum tuberosum
ATCATTCCTGTTATTCTATTCACCCTGGTTCGACGAAGATGTACCATGATATTAAGGAGATTTATTGGTGGCACGGGATGAAGAAAGACGTTACTGAGTTTGTGGCGCAGTGTCCTAACTGCCAACAGGTGAAGGTTGAGCACCAAAAGCCCGCTGGGCTAGTTCAGGAGATAGCCATTCTTTTGTGGAAGTGGGAAGCAATTAATATGGATTTTATTACAAGGTTACCTCGATCTCATCGCAAGTTTGCCTCTATTTGGGTAATTGTTGATAGACTAACAAAATCAACCCACTTCTTACCAGTCAGGGCTACTTTTTCGGCCGAAGACTATGCAGGGCTCTATATTATAGAGATCGTTAGGCTACATGGTGTCCCAGTATCTATTATCTCTAATAGAGGTGCACAATTTACCGCCAATTTCTGGAAGTCCTTCCAGAAAGGATTAGGGACACAGGTTAATCTTAGTACTGCCTTTAACCCTAAGATAGATGGCCAGGCTAAGCACACAATTTTGACACTCGAAGATATGTTACGGGCGTGCGTGCTAGACTTCAAGGGAAGTTGGGATGACCACTTGCCTCTTATTGAGTTCGCATACAATAATAGTTATCATTCCAGCATTGGGATGGCACCGTATGAGGTTTTGTATGGGAGAATATGTAGATTCCCCATTGGATGGTTCGAGGTAGGTGAGTCAGGGTTAATTGGACCCCACTTAGTCCCGCAGACAGTGGATAAAGTTAAGCTTATTCGGGAGAGGTTGCTAACAGCTCAAAGCCGACAGAAGTCATACTCATATATGCGACGAAGGGACTTAGAGTTTTGTGTTGATGACTGGGTATTCTTAAAAGTCTCACCTATGAAAGGTGTTATGAGATTTGGCTAAAGAGGCAAGCTTAGTCCAAGATTCGTTGGGCCATACCAGATCCTTCGGAGGGTAGGACGAGTGGCTTATGAATTAGAATTGCCTTCGGGGCTAGAATATGTTCATCCAATTTTCCATGTATCTATGTTACGGAAGTGCGTAGGAGACCCTTCTCGGGTTGTCCCAGTTGAGGATGTTCAGATCACAGAGGAGTTGTCCTACGAGGAAACTCCAGTTGCTATATTATATCGGCAGGTCCGTAAACTAAAGACCAAAAAGGTGGCTTCAGTTAAAGTATTGTGGAGGAACAAAAATAGAGAAGAGGTGACCTTGGAAGCGGAGGATGGCATGAGGTCCAAATATCCTCACTTGTTTCATACCCCAGGGTGATGGCATATCAATTTATATTGGGGCAGTAAGGTAAGATACATATCTGATTTTATATATATATGGACTATTGCTTATTATTATTGTGGTTCTCATTGTATATCTGCTCGCACTGTTATGGTTGAGTTATAGTGCTTAGCTATTTATGTCGTCATGTGATATGCCTAAGTTAGAAATTTTGCATTTCAGGTTCCTGGATAGTGACATTTACAAAGGATACACTGCCTAAATTTTGGCAACTCCTAAGGACTGAACCGCGTGAATCAGATATTTCATTCCAGGACGAATGTTTCTAAGGGGGGAAGGATGTAACACCCCAACTTCTCGAAACGCTAAAATTACTCGTATCTGCATGGAAAGACAAGGAGGATGGGTAATAAATTATGAATGATGTGGTATGTCCTATTTTAAGTGTTCAAGTGTTGCATCTCAAGTCTTGAAGTTAGGTAAGTGGCAAAATAAAAGTTAGCGAAAGTTATCGTAAGTTCCTTCTTAAAGATTTCTCTAAAGTTTGGGTCAAATGTCTTGGAGGTTTTCTCCCAATATATAAAGATTTATGAGGCCCACAACCTATCGATTCGAAGGTCTACGAGTCTCGTTTCCAACGCATCAAACCGTTTGTTCATACGACTTCAGAATAGAGAGATATTCACGTTTTTGTGGGAGTGCACAAGCAGGCACGTGAGGTAGGGCCCTAGGTCGGTGGAATGTTGCATATATATTCTTCTTTGAACTTTTTCTTCTTTTTTAAGCCAAGAACCAGAGAAATTAGAGAAACCCATTTCTAGGATCAAGTTAAGTATAGATTTTCTCGACTTAAGTCCTTGACGAAAGTTGTTCTACGCGTTGGTCTCATCATCGTGGTATAATTTATTTTATCGATTTCGTAGCATATCACACTTTAGTGTTGGGACAGCAAGGGTTTGAATATATTTTGAAGGTTTTTGAGGCATATTACAAACCTAAGATCGAGGTAAGACCCTTCTTTTATCGACTTTAGCTTTGAGAAGCAGCAAATAGCAATTTGCGACGGAAATACATATTTTTTTTATCATATTATCGTGGTATCTTTGATTTGTGTGTGTTGATTATGGTCCTACCTTGTTGTAGTATCGAGGGAGTTATGAGCAAAAGTCTTTAGGCCACGTGAATTTAGCGAAAAAGGTATGCTAAAGCTATTCTCTTCTTACGACATGTTTCCTTAAAGCTTAGGAGCAATGTAATTAAGTTGTTATCGTTATTATACTTGTAGCCATTATTGTTGATTGTTGGCTGCTCGAGTGGATATAATCTTCTCTCATCGGGATTCTTATTCAGTAGTAGCATTCTTATGTTGGACACGACTTAGAGGCTATTTGTATAGGTTGCCTTTAACTAAATTGCTCACTTTTAGCTGTCGGATTGCTATTGTTGCCTTTGGGTTATTGTGGTTAGCTGCAAGAATGTGATCTATGCCTAGATGGGCTATGTTCTGCCGACAGGGCTATAATGATGCCTAGAAGGGCTATGAGTTGCCTACAGGGCTATATTGACGCCTAGAAGGGCTATGAGTTTCCTACAGGGCTGTATTGACGCCTAGAAGGGCTACGAGTTGCCTACGGGGCCATGTTGTTGCCTAAGAGGGCTATGAGTTGCGTATATGCTATATTGATGCCTAAGAGAGCTATGTGTTGCCTACGGGCTATACTATTGCCTAAGAGGGCTATGTGACTGCCTACGGGGTTAGGGGACTATTGATAGGGGGTATATAGATTGATTGGCACCTTCTGGGCTTATGGGGGCCTGGGTAGGTGGGCTTATGTGCTGTTTGTACCTGCCGAGCTTATGGGAGCTTGGTTAGGTTGTTGTTTTATTATTTTTGATAAGTTTAGATTTAGGAGCAGGTCAGTACACTTATCTTATTCTAGATTTATTTATCAGATTATTCCAGTTTATCAGGATACCTCCTCATAGTCTATTGTCTTTCATACTGTGTACATTATTTTGTACTGACGGTCCATTGCCTTGGGGCGCTGCATTCATGTATGAAGGTCCTGATAGACCATCGAGTAGACCTCCTCAGCAGCAGGATTGACTTTTATCCGATTATCTATCCCCTTTCCTCCGGAGCTGCCAAAGTTGGGAGGTTTGTTAGCTTTTGTTGTATATATTTTCATGGGTAGGCTGGGGCCCTGTCCCGCCAATATTTACTACTTTTAGAGGCTTGCAGACTAGTGTGTGGGGTTTATAGCTACACTATGGCTATGTTGGCCTAGTTTATTAGTTTGCTAAAGCCTGTTAGTTATGTGATGCATTGTCTTGATATACCTGCTTCCAGTTTCGGTATAGAGATCATGCTGGCCTCGACGGCCCAATCAGGACTTCTGTGCTAGTTGGCTATTTCTTTATATGAACTCTTGGGAATAGCCGTTTCTTTTATGGATCTGTTTACAGGGGTTTTGCCGGTCGAGGGCAAAAATTTAAGTCGAGATATACTTGTTTGTTTTCTTGATTGTTTGTCGCTGCCATGCGCTAGTAACAAATGGTTCAGCATGGTCGGCTCGAGCCTGAGTTTTGGCATTAGGAGCCAGTTGCGCCCCTCTAGTTTTGGGCGTGACACCTGAGTACCAAGACCCTTCTGAAATGACTTCCAAAAATGAGAGGTAAACTGATGACCTCTATCTAAGATGATAGAAAAAGGAACCCCATGCAACCTCACAATATCATTAATGTAAAGCTTGGCGTAATCCTCTACCGAATCTGTAGTCCTTATCGCCAAAAAGCGAGAAGACTTAGTAACGCTATCAACAATCACCCAAATGGAGTCATGCTGTTTGTGAGTACAAGGTAAACCTGTGATGAAGTCCATGTTGATCACTTCCCACTTCCAAGTAGGAATGTTAATCTCTTGAGTCATGCCTCGTGGTTTCTGATGTCCTACCTTGACTTGCTGGCAATTGGGGCACTTAGCCACAAAGTCTACTATATCTCTTTTCATACCATTCCACCAATAGACTTCCCACAGATCGCGGTACATCTTAGTGGCGCATGGATAGATAGAATATCTGGAGTTATGGACCTTTGCAAGAATATGTTGTCTCAACTTTCCCATATTAGGAACACATAATCGACCCTGGTAGCGAAGCACACCATCTCCCCCTTGGGAGAAAACCTCCACTCTCTGATTGTGGACTGCACCCTGAAGCCCAAGCAAGACTGGATCACTGTCTTGTTTTTCCTTAACCTCTACTACCAAAGAAGATTATGCCCCATTTTGAACCGTTACACCACCATCTAATATGCTCATAAGACGAACTCCTAGGCGAGCAAGTCTGTGAACATCCTTTGTCTAGCTCTCTTCTTTCTTCCTCACCATGTGCTACACTACCCATGGATAATCTGCTAAAAGCATCTGCTACTACATTTGCCTTACCTGGATGGTAATGCACGCTCATATCATAATCTTTTAGAAACTCGAGCCACCTTCTCTGGTGAAGATTCAACTCTTTCTGGGTGAATACATACTGGAGGCTCTTATGGTTTGTGAACACATCTACATGAACACCATACAAGTAGTGTCTCCAAATTTTGAGTGCAAACACCACTGCTCCAAGCTCGAGGTCATGAGTCGGATAATTCTTCTCATGCACCTTAAGCTGAGTGGAAGCATAAGCTATAACCTTACCTCGCTGCATCAATACATAACCTAGGCCGACCCTGGATGCATCACAATAGATCACATAACCATCTGAACCCTCTGATAAAGTCAAAACATGAGCTGTAGTCAACCTAGTTTTCAGTTCTGCAAAGTTTTTCTCATAATCATCTGACCACTAGAACTTAACCTTTTTCTGAGTCAACCTAGTCAATGGTGAGGCTATGGATGAAAATCCCTCCACGAACCGTCTGTAATAGCCCTCTAGACCTAAGAAACTTCTTATATCTGTAGCAGAGGTAGGTCTGGGCCATTGTTTCACTGCTTCTATCTTCTAGGAATCTACTAGACACAATATGCCCAAGGAAAGCAACTGATTGTAACCAAAACTCGCACTTGTTAAATTTTGAATATAACTGGCGATCTTTGAGATTTTGGAGAACAACTCTCAAATGACTCACATGTTCTTCCTCATTCCTAGAGTAAATGAGGATGTCATCAATAAAGACGATGACGAACAAGTCCAAGTACTGCTTGAACACTCTGTTCATCAAATCCATGAAAATTGCAG
>NW_006239473.1:52711-58590 GCF_000226075.1 Solanum tuberosum
GAATCGACCCATAGGCGCTAAGTTACTACCCTTCCATTCTAAGATTGGTTCGTCTGGAAACTGAAAACGAACAATCCTAGTTCTACAATCGACTGAGGCATAACAGGAATGTAACTAATCCATGCTTAGAATGACAATAAAGTCTACCATTTCTAACTCTATAAGATCTGCTGAGGTGACCTTCTGAGAGACTGTGACAGGGCAATTTTTGTATACCCGTCTAGCTATAACTGGGTCACCGACTGGAGTAGAGACTAAGAAAGGTTCTGAAAGAGTTTGTGGGCTAACACTGAATTGGACTGCTATGTAAGGAGTTACAAAAGACAAAGTAGCGCCTGGATCTAACAATGCATAAACATCAAGATCAAAGACTCGTAACATACCAGTGACTACATCAGGAGAATCTTCCTGATCTTGATGAGCCTGAAGAGCATAAAGCATGTTTTGGCGCTGTCCGCCACTTGTACCGGAGAAGTTACCCTGCTGAGTCGGGCTACCTGTTGGTGCTGCTGAAGTTGTAGACTGAGTTCTACCATTATATCCTCTTTGACCCTGTCTAGAAGGACAATCCTTCAATCTATGACCAGACTGACCACACCCAAAACATCCTTCCTTACCTGCAAGACACTCGCCCGGATGGATTTTACTACATTTCGGGCAAGTTGGGTAAGTTTTGGTGCCTGAAACACTACCTTGAGACTTATAGCTTGACACCCTACCTTTCTGATCGTTACGGAACCTGGGGGATGGAACACTAGCTGATGAATGGGCTGGAGTCGAAGACTTCTGCTGAAACTGCGAGCGATTTCCAACACCCAATTTCTGTTGGGAATACTCATAGTTACATATTCTTACTTTCTTAGTCTCCTTAGCCTGTTCCCTAAGCTTATCACCCTCAACCTACTGAGCATGAGTCATGAGCCTAGAGATGTTCATGTCTCTCAACAACATAGCATTCATGCACTCTGTTTTCACTAATTCTGACACCCCATAAAGAAACTTATTCATCTGAGCCCTGGAGTCAGCAACCATGTGAGGAGCATACCTGGAGAGTTGGTTAAACTTGAGCCCATACTCTTGGACAGTCATGTTACCCTGCCTTAAGTTCATAAATTCTTAGGCCCTTGCTTATCTCAACTCTATGGGGAAAACCCTGTCAAGAAAGGTCTCGCTGAAACAATCCCAAGTAATAGGAGTTGCATCTGTACCCCTGTCCTCCATCCACTGAGTATACCGGGTATGAGCCACATCCTTAAGTTGGTAAGATGCTAACTCAACCCGATCATTCCCAGTTACCTGCATCACTTCAAAGATCTTCTTCACCTCATCAATTAAATTTTGGGGATCTTCTCCAACTTGCGATCCTAAGAACTCTGACGGATTCATCCTAACGAAGTCTCGCACCCTGGCTGCAGCTGACCCAACATTAGCATTTACCGGAACTGGAGCCTGCTGATTGTTCTGGTTGGCCACACTCTGAGCCAACATCTGAATGGCGTTCCTGAACTCTACATTCGACACTTCTTGATCAGGAACTGGAGGAGCTGTGTTTGCATTCCTGGCATTCGCATTCCTGGTGTTAGCTCTACGAGGAGGCATGATCACTGAAACATAGAACGTCGAGTTAGAATGGAATTTAGATCATACCTTACGCACAATAAGAGTAACAAGAAAATGAAGATTTCCTAAAACACTTTGTAGCCTCCCCCTCCATTAGATATGGTGCACTTCACACCCATGAAAATGGCTCTAATTAGTGCGGCTTTTCAGACATCCTAGGACACTTAAACCTAGTGCTCTGATACCAAGTTTATCATGCCCTGAGACTAACCCCGAGACGCTGACACGGGACCTAGGACCACAACTGATCCCAAGCTAACCCTGCTGGCATGATCATGAGCATACTAAATGAAAACTGAATAATAGAAACTATACAGAAGCTATAATCATAAATAAATCTGAAATGATGGGGAATACCCATATAGTATAACTGAGATATATGAAAACTGATGAGTTTAATACAAGGAAAATATTAACTCAATACTAAGTTGAATCTATCTATGTCTGAAAATAGCCTCTAACTGACTAGAAATGATGGGACAGGACCCAGCTAAGTCTAGCAAAACTAAAACTAAAAGACTAAAAATACTGAAAAAGAAACTCATGACTATTGTCATCGGAGAATGAGGACTCACCACTGATTCTGTTGAACTGGAGATCGGGAACCGATCTAAGCGTGATCTGGATGCTGAGAACTTGAACCTACATCACGACAAGATGTAGCGCACGTATGCATCAGTACTTGAAAGGTACTGAGCATGCAGGATAGAGTAAAGCTGAAATAACATATAACTGAACAAAGACATAAAGCAATGAAATAATCTGAACATGATATAGATACTGAATACTGAGCTAACTGAATACAATGACCAATTTATAACATACTAAGACTGAATGTTGAATATACTGATACATGGTCAATGTAATAAAATCTGACTGAACTGTGGGAGCTATTAATAACCGACATAAAACCACATGAGCTAAATGTGGAGTCCGATGTATACGCCCCATCGAGAGGACCCAATACACCCGGCCAAAGGTATAGAGGCATGCTGGCGTGATCACTAAAATGATGCCCACAGAGGGCACTTACACCTACGTGGCTCGTAGTTCTGGGACTATATGGGTACGCTGAACCCTAGTCCAACTTGGTATTATGCTACACCCAATAGATTAAGTGATTAACACATTATGACTGAATTTATGCAATACTGGATAGCTCAAAACTGAACATGCAAAATTGAGAAAGCAACAAATAATCTGATAATGATGCATTCATAAACTGAGGCATGTATAACTGAATACTGAAATATCTGACCTAGAATGTGTAATTCAAGAACTAAAGAAATACATAGCTAGGGTTCTGAAATTCATGCAATAAACTGAGCAATAACATGATAATCTGATTTGGAACATTTAAATAACTAATTCATGATGATCTGTTGAAATTCTAGAAACCCTAGATTTGTTCATAATCATGGAATCAAGAACCTGACTGAATTCTAGGGACCTAATGGGCGAAAGGAACCCACTAGTGAAATCCCACATACCTGGTGACAAATTCCACGGAGAAATCTTTAGATTTCAGGGGTGGAACTGATGGAAGCTTGTTGCGTTTTTGAACTAGGGTTCTTGATTTCTCTTCTCCTCTTACGCTCGAATTTTCTAAGTTTTGATTAATGATTTGACTTAAGTAAGTTCTAGTTATGTTTCTAGGCTTAAACTGACTAAAACCTCATAATTTAGGGTCTAAATGACCTATAGGGGTCCAACGAAATAGGAAAAGACCGAAAGACCCCTGACTTAACTGCTGTCGGAGTGATCGACGGACGGGACCTACGGGTCGTAGATCAATCTACGATCCGTGCTGGTCGGCCGTCATTTGCATCAAAGTTTGGGTAAAGGGGAGCCTCGATCCACAGACTGTGGTCTGACCTACGGACCGTGGGTCTGTCCGTGGGTCGAGACTTAGCCGATTTTCTGAGCTGGAGTTGGGGAGGGGTTGCAGTAGTGAACCACAGACCACCAGCACGGGTCGTGGTCTGACCTACTATCCGTGGATGGCAACCATGGGTTGCACCTGCAACTTCTCAAAATTTGCATTTTTGGTCTATTTCGGATACCGGGTGTTACACTATGAAGCCTCTAATAGCTGAGATGGATGTCGGGACAAGACCAACGATATCCTAACAAACTAGAATGATAAAGCAAATAAAAGAGGTCCTCTGGAAGCAATGAGGCGCACCAATGATGTTTGTGTAATCAAGACACAACATCCGATGTAAGTGTCTAAGATCGTACAATAGTTTATTAACCTAACCAAAGGTTGGGATCGTCCCAAGAGAGTGGTTTTGAGAATTTATAGAAAAATAAAATTTAGTTCTAACTAGTCGTAGCTAAAGACATTAACGAGTAAAAACATTGTAAATTAAAGGGGGACACAAAAGTGTCAATTTAACAATGGGGGGTTTTTTGTCCCCTAGTAAGTAAAAACAGCAAAATAAACAAGGATTTCTAAGCAATGAGAGGGGATTCTTGGGATGTGACAGGAATACGAGTTAAGCTAAATCATTGGGCACATGCTTTCGATAGAAGATTCATAGAATAATTGTGACTAGGCTAAACTTTAAGGGGGATACACTCTCTCGAGCAACTTACCCCGTTTCAAATGCGTTCTTCTCAAACACCCACTTGCCGCATGAAGACCAGCCTATGCGTTAACACACTCACTCTCTCGAGCTGAGTGTGTGGACATGGGACTAGGGTTCACTCTCTCAAGCTGAACCTCATGTCGACCCTGTCATGACCCGTGTGTACTCCCTGGACGTGGCCAGCACTTAAGAACCATTGCTGGCCCACAAGCGAACCCTCATCCTGACTGAGTACAAGCGGAAGACTAACTTAAGAATGCAAAAACTTAAAACTGAATAAAATTCAATAAACTCAACTTTTTCAAACTTTAACTCAAATAAACAACTTAGAATAAAAATAATATATTCAATTCTCCATCAAATAGGCACTAAGGTCTTTAAAACATTTAATAAAATAAATGAAAAATACAGACTTCTCAACTATGCTGACTATCTATGAAGCCTCTAACTGATAAAGATGGAAGTCGGGACAAGACCCACGACATTCTGACTAAACTGAAAAGTAAATGAAATCCTCCGAAAAATAAGGAGGCTCACCATAGCTAACTCGAACTCTCGGATGTTTCAACGAATCTCCTATTGATGATCCTGAATACCTGTGTCTGTATCATGAAAAGATGCAGGCCAAATGGCTCACTATGTGGAATGTACGAGCATGTAAGAGAAATTCTAAATCACAACATAAGCTTGAAACTTGATACAAAGGAAACATACTTACCTCTTCTCAAACTTACTCAGCTCAAGGAATACTCAAGGATACTCAAAACTACTCAACTTACACAACTCAGATCTATTCAAGGATAAGATACTAAACTAAGAGATTAGATACTCAACTCAAAGATATGCTATTCGACTTTGGGTACTCAACTCTGGATACTCAACTCAATATGACCGAACTCATTTCAATATAAAGCAATTTAAAACAATTGCAATATAAAGAAACAAACTGTTTAAAAACATGCTGCCAACTCTATGTGTATGCAAGGATACAACATAACTCTAAAATGTATGTAAAAATACAATTAACTGTGTATATAAGAATACAATAACTTCTGTGAGTGATTCTCTAACCGACAACAATCATTATGAGACTAAGTGATGGTACAATGTTTTACCTCACGTTGCCAAGATGCCAGTTGGCTGATAACGTTCAAATATACCTCTTGAAAAGAAATATAAACGATCGTATGTAATATATTTACCCAACTATGAGTCGGGGTCGATCCCACAGAGAATATGGAAGAATATTGTCAATAGCAAATATTTAACTCGATAGTCGTTATATAAAAAATGGGGGAATTTAAATTGAAATAAAAACAATAAAAAGATAGCTTTGAACTAAGTATTTATTTATATTCAGATTATTAAAAGTAACTAGGAATGTGTTCCCCATAAGCTCATAACGCAGTAATCCTAATAATAGTAATCCTTTTCTAGTGTATTACATGCAAAGTGATAAGTTAGGTATCTCTAAATCATTGATCCGGCATCTAAAGAATTTCACCCCGCACCTTGATCCGGCTACGTGTGTATGCTTTACTAACCCTTACCTTTACCTCATATTAGACATCATAATCGATGTTTGGCTTAGTTATTACTTCGCACCAATCGACACTAGCCTATTAGATAGTATCACACTAAATCTATGTTGATAATTCTTTTCTTGTT
>NW_006239473.1:62554-81012 GCF_000226075.1 Solanum tuberosum
ACACTATTCAAGAATTGCTTAGTTATTATTCATACTTTGTTAATCGCTTATGGTTCCCACAACCCTAGTTATGAAAGTTAGCTACTCATTATCTCAAAAACACAATCAAAATTTATTAAAATAAATATGCTTGTGTTAATCATAAAAAGTTAAGAACAATAGCTAAACTATCTTTTATTAATCACGAATACAAATAAATAATAAAGGAGAAGAAAGAATAAACCACAATTCTCCGGCCTCCACGGCGGCTCTTCCAAAGTTCCTAAGCTAGAAGAAAATTTTATTGTGTCTTGTATCTTGGTTCTTGGCTTCCCAAATAATTATTTCCATGCCCTATTTATAGATGTAGGAAACCCTAAATAAAATAATTGAGTCCAAACAAATTAGGAAATCAAAACCCGAAAGGAATTGGATTCCTTTTTCTCCGCGTGTAGCTTCCAATTTTGTGCGTGTAACTTCTTTTGATGTTGCTGCCTGATACGTGGACCAGCAGGTAAGTTTTTCTTTCCTTATTTGCATATAAATTATATTAATATTATATTAACTTATTTCCATTAAGCTGCCTGCTTGATTTCCTTCTTCAACTTTCCATCTTTAATTCGTTTTAGCTCCAAACATCTCCAATTTTCCATCAATTTAATCCTACAAATAAAATATACAATTTAGCACAATCCATAAAATTTATGCTTATAAAGGACAAATATAAATACTAAATGTGAGGCGATTAATGATTAAAAATATGTATTTTGACCTCACATCATTGGCCTACATCTTATTTTGATGCAGATGCAGGTAACCAGGATCAGTATCCAGCGCCTCGTTGATCCAGTTTGAGCACTCAGAGTCTTGTGGTTTGCCTCCTTGCTTTCAGAGGATCCCTTTTATTGCTTCAGTTTTATTATTAGTTCATTAGGATGTCGTGGGCCTGTCCCGACATCCATCTCAGTTGTTTAGAGGCTTCATAGACAGACAGTCAATTAATTAAATTCATTTGTCACTACTTTATTATTGGCTTATGTTTTTGAGACTCGAGATTGCCATTGTGGCTAAGTTTGAATGTTTATTTAAAGACATTCTAAGTTATTTCACAAGTCCCTTTTTAGACTATTTCTTGTGTTTAAGTCTTCCGCAGAGTAAGTAAACCAGACCAAGGGTTCGCTTGGGGCCAGCAATGGTTATCAAGTGTCAGCCACGTCTAGGGTGTAGGCTCGGGGCGTGACAGGTAAATCATCCATCACACCTAATCTTGTATAATGTATATCGACAGTCTATTATTATATTTAGTTAAAAGGGTCTGGTGGACCCTTGTCTTTGCATGAGTTTGTATTATGAACCCTTCTACTTATCCATTTGTCATCTGGACCCCTGAACCCATCTAAACTCAACATTTTAAACATTTTTTTACCCTTTAGTTGTGCATGTATCACAAACGCCTGACACATAATTTTAAAAATAATTTAAAAATGACACATGTGTATATATACCACTTCATATCATCTTGACATCTTTTGTCACACCCCGAGCCTACACCCTGGACGTGGTCGGCACTCGAGAACTGTTGTTGTCCCCAAGTGAATTCTTGGCCTGGCTTAAATCTAAGTGGAAGACTTATTTATAATAAAATCACTTTAAAAAGTAAACTGTAACTAAAAGTGTAACATCTCACAAATTTAAATAGCTAGGAAGAAGCTAAGAACTTGAAATAATCATTTTTGGAAATAATGACAAATCTGGAAAATTGTTTAAGTTAGGAAAAGTGAGTTTTTGCTCAACTTCAAACAGATATAACTTCTATATCAGGATGATTTAGATGTATTTCTAGATATGGTTGGAAAGCTCTTGGAATGGTATTTCCAACGCCGTTGAGTTTGCACGATTCCGAGCTTGTATCAGTGAGTCATCCCCTTTGGAAGTTGGGTTGTTGGAATAAAGATAGTTCAATCCGAATTTTAAAAGGGTAGTTTGGTTTTTTCCTTACCCTTTTATTTTAATTCGCTTTTGGTAATTAATTAGGGTTTAAGCTGAATTATATCAGTTTACACTTTTACCAAAAATGTTAGGGTTTTGAGAGAAGAGAAAGAAGAGGAGAAAAGAGGAGAAAGGAGAAGAACGTTCAAGACCTGTCAAGATCGTCGTGAATTGCTTGTGGATTTCGTCGAGGGTGATCCCTACAAGGTATGAGAGATTACATAGCGTTGGGTTAATTCTCTCACGCGCCAATCATGATTCAATTTCTGCGACGTTATTAGATTTGAAAGTAAATCCTTGAGTTCTTGATAGATTTTCGTTTGAATTCTTGTGGGTGTTGTTGATTGGAGTTTCTTGAGGTTGATTCGTGTTTTTAGCAGTGTTTTCAAGTAGAATCTGATATATATTGAGGGTATATATGATTCTAAGTGTTGGGTAAAATAACCCATGCAGTTTAGGGGGTTTAGAGTTGTAAAACGAAGAAGAAATTTCGTCAGTCGAGATTTGGAGGTGCCTCCGCGTCGCGCAGCTAGTCCCCAGTTTTGGGAATTTCTGTTTTGCGTCGCGGAGCTGGCACGGAGTGTTCTGCCTCAATAGATGTTTTCGAAACTAAATTTAAAAAGCCTCTCCGCATCGCGAATCCACCCTCATATTTTGATATTTCGGTATTTTCTCATGTTTAGCTATCTAAAATCATTCATAAACATCATGAGATCTTTCCTATCACAAATTCTAATCCTTGAATCCATATTCAATTCAAGGAAAGTTAAGAGTCAAGTCAAGAAGTCAAGATAAGTTCTTAAAAGTTTTTCAAAAGTCTTTCACATATGTTTTAACTTTGTTTTAAGACTTAAGTTCAAGTTAAGCAAAGAGTATAGTATTTTGAAGTTTCATTTCTTCAAAGAAGTATATGGGAACTAAGTATTCCCAAGAAGTTTGAAAATGTTTTTCACATTTTGAGAAAAGAAAAGGGAACATCGATTACAAGAGAGCTTTTAAGCTAAGTTTTGAGTAATTACCTCAAACCAAAGAAAGAAGTTGTTTTAAAAACATATGAGCTAAGTATATTTTTGGGAGTAGTATTGAGCACCGATATGGAGATGCGAGTTCATATTAACTCAAGTCTCCATAAACCATGTAGCCATCATGAGTATTAATGGGTCATACTTTTAGTATGATCACATAAGTTAAGCTAGTGGATCCATTAAGTTAAGTAGTTCTAGATGACGGCAAAGTATAGGAAAGTCTGGCAGCATGATGGTAAAGACGTTATATCACCACTTAGGCTCATAGTAGTGGTTGTCGATTAGAGAAACTCCCACCTAAACTATATCACTTTGTATATGAGTACAGTTGGGTTTGTTATTGCATTTTATTTAACGAACTAAATTGGTTTTACTGTTTTATAAAGCTTTTCATATATTGCATGTGTTCATTGCTTTATTCTGAGTTAAGTTTATTCATGAGTTGAGAAGAGCCCAGGTAGGTGTTTCTTCCAAAATCTTTTCAAGCCTGGGTTATGTTTAGCATTCCAACTCGCATACTCGTACATTCAATGTACTGATTCCAGTTGGCCTGCATCATATTATGATGCAAATGCAGGTAACTAGGATAGGCATCCAGCGCATCATTGATCCAGTGAGCAGTTCAGAGTCTATTGGTGAGCTCTTTGCATTCTAGAGGATCCCATTTATTTTCTTTCTAGTCTTTCAGATGTTAGGATGATCGGGGGTCCTGTCCCGACATCCCTCTTTGTTTTAGAGATTTCAAAGATAGTCAGTCAGATGTTAGTTCATTCGTCATCATTTTGTTATTGATTTATGTTCAGATTTGAGTTACCATCTTAGCTAACTCAAATGTATATTTTTAAAACATTATGAGTTCAGTTTTGAGACAGTTTCGTTGTTTAGCATGTGAATCTCTTTCTTAATGCTTAGTCTTCCGCTGAGTTAAGCCAAGCCAAGGGTTCGCTTGGGGCCAGCAATGGTTCTCGAGTGCCAGCCACGTCCTGGGTGTAGGCTCGGGGAGTGCCAAAAAGATAACTTAAAATGTTTTATAAAGAAACATTCAACTAGCCAAAGTGGCAACTCAAGTCTCAACATAACTTGATGAAAATGAAAAGACGCATGAACTAAAAATATCTAACTATCTATGAAGCCTCTAATAGCTGAGATGGACGTCGGGACAAGACCCACGACATCCTAACAAACTAGAATGATAAAACAAATAAAAGGGGTCCTCCGGAAACAATGAGGCTCACCAACAACTCTAAAGCTCAACTAGATCAACGAAGCACTGGATCTTTATCTAGATTACATGTATCTATATCATAAAATATGCATACCAAATGGCCTCAATACATGGAATGTACGAGCATGCGAGGGGAAATCTAAAACAAGACATAAGCTTGAAAATGGAACTGAAGAAACATACCTCATCTCAACTCAACTCAACTCTTTTCAATATAAAGCAGTAATAAAGATGTAGTATAATGAAAAGCTTTAAAACATGTACATAAAAACTCATTGTATTGAAAAAGACAATAGTAACTTAGTTTTGTATATGAAAATATAAGCAACTCTGTGGGAGATTCTCTAACCGACAACCATCACTATGAGTTATGTGATGATACAACGTATTGCCTCACGCTCCTAGGGCCATCTATACTTTGACGGGGTATTGAACCTGCTACTAAGTGGATTCACTAGTCTATGCTAAAAGCATTAAGAAATCATCTAAAAAGTATGACCCTTTCTACCCATGTTTTCTTTAAATGTGAAGATGCTTCTTTTTAACTAAGTGTTTTACATTTTCTACTAGAATATGGATAAGAAAAACAAAATAGATGGTGGAGATGCAATAATGGAAGTTCCCATATCGTGTATTGCAATACACAATATGGGAACGACTATTATTTCATCTCCACTATCTACTTTATTTTGCTTATCCATATTCTAGTATAAAATGCTAAAAACTCAGTTAAAGACAAGCATCTTCTCATTTAAAGATTTTTGTAAGAATAATTAATATCTTAACATGATATTTTAAGAATAATTAATATCCAAACTGATATTTTAAGAATATTTAATATCTTAACATGATCTTTTAAGAATAAATTAATATAAGAGTGCACCCACTTCTTAGTTAAATTAATTTGTTAAATCATATTATAAGAGTCAAAGAAACAAATACATAAACATTAGTTTAACAATCCAAGTATGATTTTAAGCACAAAAACAATACTAGGATCACCAAATTCTCAGTTTAAACAATGTATTTATAATTAATTCACTATCAAATGCTTAAAGGAAAACTTTAAGACAAATTATGAAGATAATGTGATTCAAAAAAGAAAACACTTAATCTGGATTCAAATACATATATATAGACGAATAAAATAACCTTTACAATTTTTTATTTCAGTAATTCCTCTGAGGTTAATTATGATATACATATGTGAAGGACACTTAATCTGAACTCAAATATTTATATTGCAGTCTGATGAGTCTTTTGATAAAAACACCAATAGGTTGATCCTCAGTAGTGATTTTGATTGTGACAAGTCTTTGATATATTCTTTCTCTCATGACAATTAAATTATTATATTTAATTTCTTTCACGATATATCAATTTTACAAAATAGTACAATTATAGTAATATTTTTATGTAAATAAACTATTCATAAACCATCTACATTATCAAATCTTTCAAGTAGATTATTTCAAACAACATGTACATTTGAGGTATATGTTATCCCCCTAAAAGTTCTTAAGCTATATAATTCGTTGTCCAAAATGAAATAATTGCACTAAGCCTTTTTTCTAAGTAATTTCACATCATTTTTGAAATAAAATTTACTTTTATATGAATTATAAACCAAAATTATTTTAATTGAACAACACAACTATTATAGATCTAAAGTTTATAAAGTAATTTTTGATACCTGTCAATTGATACGAGATAATCTGAAGATCAATGACATTTGCAGGATGTAGAAACAAATCATAAATGCAATCCATTTTGGGGACTTGATATGAATCAAGGACGTGCAAGATTTGTGCTCTTCTTTTTTGCCAGGTTTCATTCGATTTGTTATGGATGGAAAAATCAGGAAGCTATGGCTTCAAAGCTTAATAGCAGTTGCTGCTCATTTGCTGCACTTCCTCCCCAAGGTCCGGTGCAGGGGACATGTCTGAAAGTCCTCAAAAAAAAGAGGATGACGGGGGAAAGGTCGTACTTCACAGATGAGGACGATGTGCTCTAGCCGATTTCATTCTTGACGAACATCAAAAAAGTTCACAAATTTATAAAATTTAACACTAGCGATGAAAAAGTGAGATATGAAAGTAAGCTAGAATTTTTTGTTTAATAGATCTATGACATCGATATAATTAAGAAGACCAAAGCGTATAAACCCTAGATGAAGAGACGGGAGATGAATGGGGGAGGGTGAAATGAGGAAAAACTTATCGAAATAATTATAATTAGAAAAAAGACAATTATAGATATATCACAGCTCAAGACTAAGCTCCTCTTTAAAATCGCGTATGAAAGCGATGGCATCCACCGGAATACGCCTAACAAAGAAGAAAGATCAACAGTTAACAAAGCAAAGCAAAAGGAACAAAGAATAGAGGAAGACATTTACCTCGGTAAGTTGAGGAACAATAGGATACAGATAGAAAAAATGAAGGTGTTGATGCCCATAACAATTAGAATGGGAAATTTAAGTTCACCAAAGCTCCTAGCGGAGACATGAAGGCGAAAAGGATGAAGATCAAATTGGAAACCCTAAAGGATAGAAGGGTAAGATGCTATAAGGAATTGGGGGTATTTTTTGGACTGGGACATACGGTGGTCGGTCTCTTTATTTAATTTTGGGCTTTTTGGCCGATTTTTGTGTTAAGACTTTCATTCAATAAAAGAGCTCTGAGTTCAATATTAATTTATTTATTTTTATAGATATATCACTAAAGAAGAAGAAATAATTTGTGCAAAGAAATATTTTTGGGTCACTCTTATAAAGTTCATTAAAATTTTGTATAATTGTAGTAAAATCGTTAATTTAACTATAAAATCATTTAACTTTCACTTAATTTTATACAGTGTCATTTTTGTTATTTCAACTTCACCGAAAATCATAGTTAGCCTATTTAAAATATATTATTTCAAAGTGATAGAGCTTCATGACCCCAAAATATTAATATACCCAAAATTCGATCTATGAAACTTAAAAGAAAATTTTTCAGTAATAAGAAGTTTTTTTTCAAAACATAACAAAATTTTCTTTTAAAATATAACATATATGATATTGTATGAACGTGCTTAGAGTATCAATGTATATAAATGATATATTGTATATACGTGCACATATAATGTTTATACATGTACATTAATGTCATATATACAATACACGCACGCGTATAGGAATTGTGCCTTCAATCAAGAAATGTGAAAATCAAGGTATATATATTAAGATGTAAGATATAACTATAATGACCCATCAGGTTATTTTGAGAACTAGTCCTCTCTCTTTCATAAAAGACTCTTTCCATAAATTTTAAATGAGAATTTTAAACTATTAGGTTAACTAAGTTATTTAATTGATGGGTATTTTTTTAAAATAATTTATTTAATTGGGGGTTGATGGGCTAGGTCCATAATTTTTCTAATACCCTATACCAGTTGACCTATTTGTTGGAATAAGTTAAAGAAGGTTTTATAAAATTTGTAACCCAAACCAATTGCTGCAAAAATCCACCAACGAAAAAGGAAAAGAATGATTCAAGTAAATCATCCACCACACCTAATCTTGTATAATGTATATCGACAGTCTATTATTATATTTAGGCAAAAGGGTCTGGTGGACCCTTGTCTTTGTATGAGTTTGTATTGTGAACCCTTCTACTTATCCATTTGTCATCTGGACACCTGAACCCATCTAAACTCAACAGTTTAAACACTTTTTTTACCCTTTAGTTGTGCATGTGTCACAAATGCCTGACACGTAATTTTAAAAATAATTATAAAATGACACATGTGTATATATACCACTTTATATCATCTTGACATTTTTTGTCACTCCCCGAGCCTACACCATGGACGTGGTCGGCACTCGAGAACCGTTGTTGTCCCCAAGTGAACCCTTGCCTTACTTAACTCTTAGCGGAAGACTTACTTATAATAAAAGCACTTTAAAAAGTAAACTGTAACTAAAAGATAACTTCAAATGTTTTATAAAGAAACATTCAACTAGCCAAAGTAGCAACTCCAGTCTCAACATAACTTGATGAAAATGAAAAGACTCATGAACTAACAATATATATATATCTATGAAGCCTCTAATAGCTAATATGGACGTAGAAACAAGACCCATGGCATCCTAACAAACTAGTATGATAAAGCAAATAAAAGGGGTCCTCTGGAAGCAAGGAGGCTAACCAACAACTATGAAGCTCAACTGGATCAACGAAGCGTTGGATTCTGATCTGGATTACATGTATCTATATCATAAAAGATGCAGATCAAATGGCGTCAGTACATGGAATGTACGAGCATTCGAGGGGAAATCTAAAACAAGATATAAGCTTGAAAATGGAACTGAAGAAACTTACCTCATCTCAACTCAACTCAACTCTTTTCAATATAATGCATTAATAAAGATCTAGTAATGAAAAGCTTTAAAAACATGTAGATAACACCTCATTGTATTGAAAAACACAATAGTAACTTAGTTTTGTATATGAAAATACAAGTAACTCAATGGGAGATTCTCTAACCGACAACCATCACTATGAGTTATGTGATGATACAACGTCTTGCCTCACGCAGCTAGGGCCATCCTACACTTTGCCGGGGTATAGAACCTGCAACTAAGCGGATCCACTAGTCTATGCTAAAAGCATTAAGAAATCATCTAAAAAGTATGACCCTTTCTACCCATGTTTTCTTTAAATGTGAAGATGCTTCTTTTTAGCTAAGTGTTTAACATTTTCTACTAGAATATGGATAAGCAAAACAAAATAGATGGTGGAGATGCAATAATGGCAGTTCCCATATCGTGTATTGCAATACACGATATGGGAACGACTATTATTGCGTCTCCACTATCTACTTTATTTTGCTTATCCATATTCTAGTATAACATGTTAAACACTTAGTTAAAGACAAGCATCTTCACATTTAAAGATTTTTTTAAGAATAATTAATATCTTAACATGATATTTTAAGAATAATTAATATCCAAATTGATATTTTAAGAATAATTAATATCTTAACATAATATTTTAAGAATAAATTAATATAAGAGTGCACCCACTTCTTAGTTAAATTAATTTGTTAAATCATATTGTAAGATTCAAATAAACTAATACATCAACATTAATTTAAAAATCCAAGTATGATTTAAAGCACAAAAACAAAACTAGGATGACCAAATTTTCAGTTTAAACAATGTATTTATAATTAATTCACTATCAAATGCTTAAAGGAAAACTTTAAGACAAAAATTATGAAGATAATGTGATTCAAAAAAGAAAACACTTAATCTGGATTCAAATACATATATATAGACAAATAAAATGACCTTAATAATTTTTTTATTTCAGTAATTCCTCTAAGGTTAATTATGATATACATATGTGCAGGACACTTAATCTGAACTCAATTACTTATATTACAATCTGATGAGTCTTTTGATAAAAACACGAGTAGGTAGATCCTCAGTAGTGATTTTGATTGTGACAAGTCTTTGATAGATTCTTTCTCTCATGACAATTAATTTATTATATTTAATTTCTTTCATGATATATCAAATATACAAAATAGTGCCAATATGGATATATTTTTATGTAAATTAACTATTCAGAAACCATCTACATTATCAAATCTTTCAAGTACATTTTTTCAAATAACATGTACATTTGAGGTATATGTTATCCCCCTAAAAGTTTTTAAGCTATATAATTCGTTGACCAAAAAGAAATAATCGCACTAAAGATGTAAGATATAACTATAATGACCCATTAGGTTATTTTGAGAACAAGTCCTCTCTCTTTCATAAAAGACCCTTTCCATAAATTTTAAATGAGAATTTTACACTATTAGGTTAACTAAGTTATTTATTTGATGGGTATTTTTTTTAAATAATTAATTTAATTGGTGGTTAGTGGGACAGGTTCATAATTTTTTTAATACCCTATACCAGTTGACCCATATGTTGGAATAAGTTAAAGAAGGTTTTATAAAATTTGTAACCCGAGCCAATTGCGGCTAAAATCCACCAACGAAAAAGGACGAGAATGATTCAGGTAAATCATCCATCACACCTAATCTTGTATAATGTATATCGACAGTCTATTATTATATTTAGGTAAAAGGGTCTGGTGGACCCTTGTCTTTGTATGAGTTTGTATTGTGAACCCTTCTACTTATCAATTTGTCATTTGGACCCCTGAACCCATCTAAACTAAACATTTTAAACACTTTTTTTACCCTTTAGTTGTGCATGTATCACAAACACCTGACACATAATTTTAAAAATAACACATGTGTATATATACCACTTCATATCATCTTGACATTTTTTGTCACGCCCCGAGCCTACACCCTGGACGTGGTCGGCACTCGAGAACCGTTGTTGGACCCAAGTGAACCCTTGGCCTGGCTTAACTCTTAGCGGAAGACTTACTTATAATAAAAGCACTTTAAAAAGTAAACTGTAACTAAAATATAACTTAAAATGTTTTATAAAGAAACATTCAACTAGCCAAAGAGGCAACTCAAGTCTCAACATAACTTAATGAAAATGAAAAGACTCCTGAACTAACAATATCTAACTATCTATGAAGCCTCTAATAGCTGAGATGGACGTCGGGACAAGACCCACGACATCCTAACAAACTAGAATGATAAAGCAAATAAAAAGGGTCCTCCGGAAGCAAGGAGGCTCACCAATAACTCTAAAGCTAAACTGGATCAACGAAGCGTTGGATCCTGATCCGGATTACCTGTATCTACATCATAAAAGATGCATACCAAATTGCATCAGTACATGAAATGTACGAGCATGCGAGGGGAAATCTAAAACAAGACATAAGCTTGTAAATGGAACTGAAGAAACTTACCTCATCTCAACTCAACTCAACACTTTTCAATATAAAGCAGTAATAAATATGCAGTATAATGAAAAGCCTTAAAACATGTAGATAACAACTCATTGTATTGAAAAACACAATAGTAACTTAGTTTTGTATATGAAAATACAAGTAACTCTGTGGGAGATTATCTAACCGGCAAACATCACTATGAGTTATGTGATGATGCAACGTCTTACCTCACACTAGTAGGGCCATCTTATACTTTGCCGGGGTATAGAACCTGCTACTAAGTGGATCCACTAATCTATGCTAAAAGCCTTAAGAAATCATCTAAAGAGTATGACCCTTTCTACCCATGTTTCTTAGAAAATGAACTTCACTCTTACTCTTACTGTTGCTCAACTCAATTCTCAAGTCTTAAAAGAATTGTAAAAGACTTTTTGAAAAGACTCGAAGAACTCTCAAGACTTGACTCTTAGCTCTACCTTGAATTTGAATTTATGGATTCAAGGTTTTGATTCATGTTTATGGATGATTTCTAGATGTTTAGAAGTCATTTAGAGTAGTTAGAATCGATAGGAAGTGTTAGTACACTTTAAAAGGATTAGGACGGGCTAAATGATGGAAAAAGGGTGGGGGCAGGCGACCCTGACGCACTGTTGGCGCGGGGTTCCAGCTCCTAAGTTAAGAGACTCCTTTTTGGTGCACTGCTGGTGTGCCACACCAGCCATGCTGGCGCATCAGTGGCGCACCGCGCCATTCCTCCCCTAGTCAATTCCGACGAACTTTTCAACTCATTTTTTTTATCTTAATTCGACTAAATTCAATTCTTTTTCTCAATTTCTCTTTAGATTCAGATACCCAATGCATGTACACAAGAATCTACTAAAAACAACTCTAAACATCGATACAATTATCTCAAGAAACTCATCAATTCCATCATAATTCAAGAATGAAAGAAAATTCAAGAACACTAATCAAAAATATCAACTCTTTAACTTTTTAGGACGAAATTTTGCAGAAATTAACATGATTGGTGCGTGGGAGAACGAACCCAATGCTATATGAAATCACATACCTCTTTGAGATTAAGCCCTTGACGAAATCCGCAACCAAGTCCTCAAGAACTCGACGAAATCTTGACTTTTCTCCTCTTTTCTCCTTTTTTCTCTTCTTGAACTCTTTTCTAAAAACCCTAACATGAATTGTAATTGTGTAAACTGAACCAAATCAGTTTAGACCCCTAATTAATAACTAAAAATGAATTAAATCTTATTGGATAAGGAAAAGACCAAAATACCCCACTTAAATCCGGGTAACTTTCCTTAACCGGACAACCCGACTTCAAACGGGCATATCTCCCTCATACGAGCTTAAAAATTATCAAACTTGGTGGCATTGAAAAGAGGATTCCAAGACCTTTCATTTGATTTCTTATAGCCCACCTAACTCATCATGTACTAAAATTATGATTGTTTGAAGTTGACCCAAAACTTATACTTAGCATAACTTGCCAAAATTTTCAAATTTGCTCTTTCCAAAAATCGTTCTTTCTAATTCTAGTTCTTTCTAATCTGGGATGTTACATTGTATTATATTTAATTAATATATTTCTAATTTTTATTTGTATTTTGCCACCAAACCCACCACTTTCCCCCATAGTCTCATTTCATTTCTCTCTCATCTTCCTTACACTTTTTTTTCAACCTCTTCTACTCTTTTCTTTGAAGAAAAAACACCAGCAGCAACAATCATGGCTCAATAAAGGCAATCAGTCTTTGTTTTCATCCAACTAGAAGAAGAGAGATTCACCGCTTGAGTGGATAGTGTGTCAACGTCGATCTAGAGTAGTATCTGTGTGTGGCTATATATACACACATTTTTTCTTTCTCATTTTTTATTCATTCCCACAAAATTGTTTGAGTATTTTTGCTGATTTTGTTCGATTTTCAATTTATCTAAATAAATTTTGTAACTTATTTTTGTATTTGTATGTTGTTTAGTCTAGATTTCATCTTTTGTTTATGTCTTTGTTTAATTTTTAGGTTTTTAGTCGATTCATACTGATTTTGTGGAATTTTTTTAGAGGTATTGCTTCTTATAATTTCAATTACATGTTTCATGATTTCTATTAGATTATAGGATTCTAACAAAAACAACTTTCATGATGATGTAGAAAACTACAATAGGATCAACCAAAAAATGAAGCAAAAAAATTAACTGGAAATGCATAAAAATAAAAGAGGATCATAACGATGAAAAAAATGGGAAGAATTTTGGAGAAAAAAGATCGAGAAAGAGGCAAGAAAAATCTCAAATTTGTCTAATAATGGTGTTAAATGCAAATGGGGAAGAAGATGGCTTCACAAAACTCTAATGTAACTATTAGACCCTTTTAACCAGATCTCACGCTCCTCAGGTGTGTGTATCACACGCCCCTTGGTTGTGTCTGCAATATAGGATGCCAAGTAAAACACATGTTTAAAATGTAGTGTTTCGAGGAGTTCAGGGGTTCAATTGGCAAATGATTCAGAAAAAGGGTTTAGCATACAAACTCATACAAGTATAAGGGTCCACCGAACCCTTTTGCCTTATATTTATAACAATGTCAACTTTGAAAGAGAAAAAAGAGAAATCAAAATTGAATTGAAAAAAAAAAGAAATTTGAATACATATGCTAACGTTTTCTTTCTACTTGGGAAAAAAATGGTTAATGACTAATGTGATCATTGGATTTGTATCGTTAGGTCAGACATACATCACTATACGTGACACTGCATTTCATTGCATTACACATCTTTATCATTGGTGAACTTGATCTTATGTGTTGCTGATTGTGTGAGTGCCTTTATGTGAACTTGTGATTGATGAATATTAAGTTTGGTGTTGAGGATATGTAATTGTTAGAGTATTGTTGTTGAACTGTGTGCTATGTAAATTGTGAATTGTTAAGTTGGACTGGTTTTATGCAGATTATAGTTGTGGAAGTTCGGTTAGGGTGATAAGGAATACCCGTATTTGATGAGTACACAAATTGGACTCATTTAGGGCTACATTTTAATAAAAAGTGTATCCTCAAATGCTTATTTTATCTCAATATCTAATGAAAACCCTTATGTTTCAGGTATTTGACGTTTGAAGGAAAGCATGGACACTACGTCGCAAAAAGGAACGAAAAGGTTGAAAAGAACGAAGAAATGAAGGCTTGAGGATAGTTGAGTCCACTTGGCGAGTCGCCGAAGGGTCTTACTACGCCTTTTGTTCTAGTGTGCTGAGCCCTGAAGGAAAGGATCAAGTCGGTGGAAAAAGGGAGCAGTCGGCGCATCGCCGAGAAGTTCCGCAAAGCAGTACCATGTCGCCCAATGACCCAAAGCACGATGGTGCTGAAGGCTGGTGCAAGACGGCAATGAGCTATACCACAGGGCGAACAACCGAGTTGATCGCGATTCCAACTAACTACGCCGAATGATCCGCTGCAACACAAATTAGTGAAAACTATAAGTACTAGTTAGAGTTCTAGTTTTAAGTGTCTAACAATTATTATAATTTTCATATATTATAGTACTTTTTGATTTTTTTTCTCTAAGCTTGTGAGGGTTTTGAAGACTTGAAGATCCAAAGGGATTCATCTTCAAGATTTGGATTTGGGTCTCTTGCATTCTTCAATTTTGGCATGTATTAAGACTTAAAATCTTCATACCCACTTGAATGCGAGCTCAATTTGGTATAAATTTCTATCTCTTATACATGTGTTTCTAAAAACACCAATTCTTGGGGTGTGATTTAGCGAATATGGGTTAACATAATTGTTGGGTTTTGCTTGTTGATACTTTAATCATAGTTTAATTGTGATTTCTTTTAGTAGTTGTGGATGAATTTAATGAATTTGTAGGTGCAAATACAAGTTTATTTATGTATTTTTGGCTTGCTCGAGAGAGAGGTCATAAAACTAAAACTACTAAATTGATGGCCGGTGGGAGTGGGTCGACATGAGGTTCAGCTCGAGAGAGTGAATCCTAGTCTCATTCCCACACACTCAGCTCGAGAGAGTGAGTAGGTTAAGGCGTAGGTTGGTCTTCATGCGGCAAGTGGGTGTCCGAGAGGAATGCATTTTTAAACGGGGTAAGTTGCTCGAGAGAGAGAGAGAGCTTATCCCCCTTAAAGTTTAGCCTAGTCACAATTATTCTATGAATCTTCTATCGAAAGCATGTACCCAATAATCTAGCTTAACCCGTATTCCCGTCATATCCCAAGGATCCCCTCTCATTACTTAGAAATCCTTATTTATTTTGTTGTTTTTACTTAGTTGTGAAAAAACCACCCGTTGTTAATTGACACTCTTGTGTCCCCCTTTAATTTACAATGTTTTTAATCGTTAATGTCTTTAGCTACGACTAGTTAGAACAAAATTTTATTCTTCTATTAATTCTCAAAACCACTCTTTTGGGAACGATCCCAACCCTTGGTTGGGTCACTAAACAATTGTACGATCGTAGATACTTGCATCGGAAGTTGTGTCTTGATTACGCAAACATCAAATATGGCGCCGCTGCCGGGGAGTGGTGTTACTTGAGAAATTTTAGTTAAGTTGAATTTTTTTCTTGTTAATTATAGTTGAACTTACTTAATTTTTAGTTTTGGTTTTTGAGTTGCTGTTTTGAACAGAAAAATTGAGCATATATGCTAGCAACGGTGACCCAATGGACCACCCTCCTCTAAAAATGATGATGCTAAGGGATAACATCCTAAGTTTCAATAAATTGGAGGGGGAGTTAGTTTATGAGTTGTGGCAAAGGTTTAAGGCTCTCTTGCAGCAATGCCCGACTCATGGAATTCCAGATAAGATACTTCTGGAATGTCTCTACCAAGAGCCGGAAGAGGGGTTGCCTTATGAAAGTGAGGCAAACCCCACTAATGGAACTTAAGTGGGGACTTGCGGCGTGCCACAACGTTAACTAAGGCGCTGCTCGGGAGGCAACCCAAGACCCCTTATCGCTTTATTTTTGCTTTAAGAAATAATAGGGTGTTGTTTGTATAGGTTAAAGTGGAAAAGTTGTTGAAAAGTGCAGATTGACGAGAAAAAGGTCCAGTCAGCACATCGCCGAAGAGGTCGGCGACCCCGACCCAGATAGCAGTTGGACTCAAGACAATTTTACATTGGAGTTTATAAAAGTCAGCGATCCCAAGAAACTATTGTCAGTCGGCGATCCCGATCTAATCCGCCGTTTGGACCCCCATATCAACTGAGGATCCTGTAAAACTCAGCGAGGTAAGTGACCACTCGGCGTGTCACCGATTGGGTCGGCGAGCACGACTAATGTCACCGAATGGGCGAGAACTGGATGGTTTCTTAAAAGGCCAAAGGTTTAAACTTTCAAACTCTTCACTTTTCCTCACTTTCAATCGTCATAAACTCACACCCGCACCTTAGTTTCTATATTTTTGCAATTTTAAAGTATTTTAGTCGTTGATTTGTGTTCGGAGTGGATTACATTGCCGCCTAGCATTTCAAAATTATTTTAATCGACATCTAAGGTTTGTTTTCCGAACCCTGAATATTTTTTTTAGCAATTTTGTACTCATTTGCAATGATCTTATCTTAGTGATGTGTGATGGGCCTCTCTGATCTTAATTGTTTTTGCTTATGCCTGTGAAAATCTTGCCTGTAGTGTTTATATTGTTAAAATCCCGTATTTTTGTGCCTTAAAATTGGTTAAATCTTGTGGGGTTGTGCTTGCATGTTGTTGAATCTAGCAGGGAGAAGTTTGAGTATCCCGAGATATGGTAAAGACCAATATTGTCATGCCACCCTGAAAAAGAGCACGGGATATCACAATAAATGAAAAGGGGTCAAATCCTCCCAAGAAGGGAAGACAAGAACCTCCACCTGAAAAAAAAGGCAAGGGCAAGAGGTCCATTTCTGACAAGGAGACTACTCCCCGAGTCCCCTATATTCCTTCATGGGCCCGGGGATTCTATGCAACTGTGTAGACCTTTTTAGCGGATACATTCTTGGCAGCTCCTAATGGGTCTAGTACTGTTGTTTCTTCTGAGGCGACTCCGGGTACTGAGACCTAAGACCAGAGTGATACATCGGGCACTGATGCCCAGACAGATGGGAGCGACTGTGTAGACAAGACCCCCTCTATACCTCCCTCTCTGTCTTACTTTATTTTACTTTTGGATACTTTTATTTGCATTTGAGGGCAAATGCTTTTGTTTGTGGTGGGGTGAGACCCACACCTTTTGTGTGCTACTTTTGTTTGTGTTTCGTGTATATATTTGGGTTATTTCGTTTAAAATTGTGTTAATACTGCTTTTCTATGGATGTTTGAGCTTGTGGCTCCTTTTATTTTTAAATTACAAAATGATTTTGACCCTTCCGAAAAATTTTGAATTTTTTCGCACATTTTCGCCACCCTTTATATGTTGTTGAATGTGGTTGTTCCTTGGCAAATTTGAGTCTCGGTTTCGATCAATACCGATGACTTGAATAGTGCTTACAATCGAACGAACATGAATGTACGGCTACGATGAGGCCAAATGAAGTAGCATAGACAATATGTGAACTCTTTGCATCTCGTTGTGATTAGCTATTTATCAAATCGATTCTCTTGTGATGACCGTTGGACACTAGCAAAAGTGTGGAGTCTTGTTTGACTTAAGTGTCGATGCCTTGTGTGATAAGCTTACCTGGAACCATGCATGACAACACCTAGAATTTGCCATGTCAGTCCGGTTGACTAAGTAATACTTTCTCTTGATATGATCTTGGGCAACTTCGAAGAATGTGAACCAATTTGACATATACATCTTTTGTGACCTACCTTGCGAGCGTGTGATTCTCTCTTGAACACCCTTTGAGCCTTACCCTTCTTTGGAAGAAACTTGATGAAAACGAGACCTTTCTTAATCCATTACCTATAATCCTCTTGAATTGTGGTTAATTGAATAGTCAACTTAGGCCAAAATCCTAAGTTGAGGGTGTGGTGAAAAAGAAAAGGGAAAGTCAAGAAGTGCAATGAAAGTCTCATTTAACCCATGGTGTTGAGAAAAAATGGAACCCTTCCATATAAAAAATAAAAAAAATAAAAAAGAGAAGAAAAGAATTAAAAAAAAAAAAAAGGAAAGTTGTGGAATAAAGTACCAAAAAAATAGGGTTCTGAACAATCCATGGGAAGCGAATAATAGGATAACATATGACGCACTAATGAAAATGATGAAGGAAAAAGAAAAGAAGTGTTGAGAGCACCACATTTCATGAGGATAAAAGTCACTGAGCCTAAATTACCATACAGTTGCACTCAACCCCATTACAAGCCTTGAAAAAACCTTTTTGATCTCGAGTGAGCTGAAGCAATTGTCAATTGGAAAATATGGGCAAACCTATGG
>NW_006239473.1:81790-81970 GCF_000226075.1 Solanum tuberosum
GCAAGACGGCGATGAACTACACCAAAGGGCGAATCGCCGAGTTGATCGGCGATTCTGTCTAACGATGTCGAATGATCCACTGTAGCACAAATATGTGAAAACTATAAATAATAGTTAGAGTTATAGTTTTAAGAGTCGAACAATTATTATAATTTTCATATAGAATAGTACTTTTTGGTA
>NW_006239473.1:82532-82806 GCF_000226075.1 Solanum tuberosum
GTCACATCCCAAGGATCCCCTCTCATTACTTAGAAATCCTTATTTATTTTGTTGTTTTTACTTACTTGTGACAAAACCCCCCATTGTTAATTGACACTCTTTTGTCCCCCTTTAATTTACAATGTTTTTAATCGTTAATGTCTTTAGCTACGACTAGTTAGAACTAAATTTTATTTTTCTATTAATTCTCAAAACCACTCTCTTGGGGACTATCCCAACCCTTGGTTAGGTCACTAAACTATTGTACGATCATAGACACTTGCATCGGAAGGTG
>NW_006239473.1:82887-87223 GCF_000226075.1 Solanum tuberosum
TATTCTGTTCCCTTAGCTTGTGTTTAGAGGTTTGCTTGTTGAGTACCGTGTGGTTTGGTACTCACCCCTTGCTTCTACATTTTTGTAGGTTACTAGCCCAGACCTTCGTGATACTTTCTCTTTTTTTCTTGTCTGAGGCTTCTTGTGGAGGTTTGTGAGGTAGCTGCTTGTCATCTCAGCAGACCTTCTTACTCCTATTTATGATCTTGTTCTATTTTAGAGACAACATCATTTGAGACTTATATTTTTTTTCAATTCTAGAGTAATACGTTAGAGGCTTGTACACGTGACAACCAGATTTTGGAGGTATATTTAAGTCGATTATGAATTTCCTTATTATATTAAAGTATTAGACTTTTATTTATGAATTTCCGCATTATATTAAAGCTGACTTGTCTTGGTGGGATAAGACGAGTGCCATCACATCCATTTTTGGGTCGTGACAATAACTACATTTTGTAATTATTTAAAAATATCACTACAAAATAAACTTATAGATATAATAAATTATTATTATTAGTAGTATAAAAATTCAATCCAATTGGGTCATAGAGCATCATGCCGAATTCTTTTGATATGAAGACTGATCCCTTGTTTCATCACAATTCATAGGAAACAGTCTCGAAATAGTCATATCTTGAACTAACAATTAACAAAAAAGAAAAATAAATTTCACTTATTGATAAGATTCAAATTCGTTAGCTTCTAAAAATACTTTGTTTTAAAAAAATGAAGTAGGTTATTTGTGCATAATATTGTTTAATTTCTTCATATTATTTTGTCATAGGATACAAATTTATGATGTATTTTTTTTACATGTGAAGTTAACTTTCTTTTTGCATAAGTATATGAGAATCGAACCTTTCAATTGGATTGGAGATTCTAATATCATGGATTAAATTCCGGATATAGATAATTTACTTTGCAAAAATCATCTTGTGGAGCTAATAAAACTATCAAAATTGCATCCCAAACTCATCTTCCTCAGATGTAGCTTTGGTGTCAAGTGTCAACCATTCCAACTTCAAATTGAAAATTCATCAAAATCCAATTTAACCACTAAAAAAAGTGTGTCACTCACCTCCGTAGATCATAAATTCCGTATGAAGTCATGAAGAAGGTAAACAATCAAAGCATGAAAAATGTTAAAATATTTACGAGGCTCTTTAAAGAGCAAAATCAAAATCCTATTTTAGCATATTTGGCTGAGGTAACTTCATATACCCATAACATATTTGTCCATTAGTAAACTACCTTATGTCAAATTAATCCACGATTTAAGGAGATTTCATCTAATTATAGAATAATGAGTATGTCGAATTATATGAATCATTATCTCCCGCAATAAAAAAATGCATGTGTAGCAGTAGTTCTTTAGTCAAAGAAGAAGTTCTCATAAACTACAATATTGAAAATGTATTCAAAAAGTGCCAAGAAGTCCAAAAATGAATGATAGAGTAATTTAGATTGGTTAGAAACTCTTGCACAAAGTTATGTAGAAAAATTAAGAAAAAATAAGGTAATTTGGATTGATTTGGGATCAAAATTTAGATTTGAAAAACGGTCCTGCGCACATGTATATTACATTGTATAGGCAGAATTTATCAACAACTATTTAAAGATGGTTCGACTTTTCACTTAGTTTTTTCATGTGCTTATTTGAGGCAAAAATTACACAAATTACCAAATCAGCAAAACATGTCAAAATGATATAATTCAGCCTCATTTTAGGTGTTTAAATAATATAAATCTTAATTAAAATGTTTAAATAAAAAAACGTATCAACTATAAGTATCTATCTATGAGTTCTTTACTATACATCAAATATGCATATATATCACATACCTATTTTCATAGATATACATTACACAACTATATGTCAACTACATTTTATAAATATATATATACACAAAGGACGAGATGTAGCAGTGTTAAGCTTTTCCGGAACAGTAAAATGCCCCGACTACTGTAGCAACACTGTAGCTCAACAGTAGATACACTGTTACCAGGACCCAGATAGGGGCCCAGTATCCTGTACAAAGATGCTTTCTTTTCCTATAAATAAGTTTGTTTTTCTTTAATTAAGGAGCAGGTTTTAGAAACCCTCTCTTCCGTTTTGCACTCTCTCTCTTTCTTGTAAACTTTTCTTACTAAGTTTTGTAAGCTTGCCGGATTTTGGCCGGAATAATAAAGTGTGCGGTTTGGTAACAACAAGGTACTTTCTTTTCTCATTCTTCTTGTCTTTTACTTTTATAAATTCTCTGATCTAAGTCGCGACTATGTCCGGCTAAAAATTTATATCTATGCCGGATAAGTAACTTCTCTCTTATATAGACCATGAACGGATCTAAGCTTTATTTAAATATAGAAGAATTTTAGTATGGCTTCTTGACTTGGTTCTGAGATTGAGGTACAGTCGGATCTAGTACTACTTTTATTGGCTTTGTCTTTGTGACTCCGTCTGATGAGCCGTGATTTTTAGCCCGAAAAAGAGTTTGAGTAGGGCGCCTGATACCCGGTTAGAACTATCAGACACATAGGCTCAATAAAAGTATGTATTAGCCTCTTGACAGGCCCTTTGCTTGGGTAAAATAATTAAACCATGCAGTCGGAGAAACTATATTAAAATTCTTGTGTATTTCGATTCTTATGTAGTTGGACTACCTCTAAGGATATTGACTTGCTTTATCTATGACTGGGCGGACCACCGCCAGGTCAGTGATCCTGTATCGTTGGTATCAGAGCCTAGGAACTTTCATGGTATATATATAATTGATGTGAAGAATTTCGGCATAGATATATTCTCTCTTTTATGGATCAAGAAGATATTAAAGTACTCGGTTAGAAGAGGTAGATATACCTCAAAACCTTGATTTATTAAACAAATGGACTATTCCGAAAGTGAATATAAAAACTATTTATGATTATGGTTGGTTTGATAAAATATCAAATAAACAGTTGATTAAAACAACTGAGCAATCTTTGGCGTTAAACTCGTCAGAACAAACTATTCGTTTATTAAATAAGCGTGATATTGAATTATATAAATCTCAATATAAATTCTTGCATATTGGCATGGTTCAAATTGCTTTCAAGCCTTTGACTCTTAAAGGGTTGTCAGAGACTTTCTTAGCTGCTCTTCGTGATGCAAGAAATCTTAATTTTCGACAGTCTTTGATGGGTTCGATAGAATCTACAGTGGCCTATGGCCCAGTTTAATTTAATGCTCAGCCAAATTTGCAGTTATCTTTGACTGATTCTAATATCTTAGAAGTCTTTAACTTTGAATGTTAAGACGCATGGTTATAACTATGCAGCTAGTTCTGAATTAATCTGTTTGTCTTATAGAATCTATTTTAAATTACTTGCTACTTTGAATCCTAGATGTAAGTTATATGATACATCTGATCAAACTATTTTGGTAGAAACTAATTCGCCAGATCTAAGGTCACTACTAAGAAGACCTATAAAATGGGGAAAGAAATTAATTTTCCTACTACTTGGATTCTAGATTCTGTTATACCCCCTGAACAACTGACAGATGCTGTCACCAATTTTGAATATTCTCATATTAGTCAAAATTCCGATGGAAAAAATTGTATACAGTTTGATGAAAAAAGTGTTTCTTATAATAGACATTCTTTTGCTTTTGATAGAAGACTGGCTATTCAACATATTTCTCCAATAGAACCTTGTTATGGTCCAGCTAGAAATCGCGCTGCTTCATTGCATACTTTATCAACAGTTATATCTGCAGAAAATACAAAAAATTAAAATTGATCCTCAAAAAACAAAAAATTAAAATTGATCCTCGATTAAACATTGTTCAAACGAATGATAAATCATCTGATTTTTCTGATAAGGATATACCTTCTGTATCCGAGATGGATTTTAATCTTAATGATACATATTGATGAGTGAACATCAAATTGATTTTAGTCCAGGTTCACTGGCAAGAAAATATATTCAGAACGAATTTTTAAATGAAAACTGGAACTGATTTAAAACTTGGTTTTTTGACACTTATAGTAAAGAAGATTTAAATAATACTTCTCAAGAATTTTATGAAACTTGTGCATTACATAATAATATTATGTTCTTTGTGCATTGGTTTATAACCACTTATTTGTCTTTATTCATCAACGTTCTTGAACGATCTTACAAAGATGAATCAAGTAATATTATTCAATCCATTTATCCTCCTCAAGCTCCGTTTATTTTACCAAATAATACTGGTATTACTTTTACTGCTTTTCATAAATTTATTGTTAATGAAGTCGCCGCAGTTAGTATAAATGAAATTAATCGTCTTATTTCTCAAAATAATTATTTGGGT
>NW_006239473.1:87844-88846 GCF_000226075.1 Solanum tuberosum
ACCCCCCACCCTCCAAAAAAAATTTAAGTTTGTTTTTTAAAATATTTTCAATTTTTTATTTTTTTACCACATCTCACCCCTACCTCCCCCCCACCCTCCGCTCCCCCAAAAAATAAATTAAATTTATTTTTAAAAAATATTTTTAAGTTTCAATTCAATAATTATTTTTTATTCTCTAGTATAAACAAAATATATTTTCTCAAAAATATTTTTCATTCATAAATCAAACACACTAAAATCTTTTACGAAAAATATTTTCTATTCATCAACAAAATATGAGAAAATAAGTTCAAAGTCTACTTATTTTCTAGGAAAACATTTTCCTTCGTACCAAACACACCCATAGTTATACCAATTTCCCTTTTTCCCCGAAGCGTACGGGTCGGACAAGTGGTTCGTGGACCAAACCTGACCCACTTGCCAAAATAGGAAAAAGATGGGACCCATAAATATATATACACACTCCTAGTTCAGTTCAGATGATTTCTTGATTTTCTGCCATTATTGAACTTTACAATTCCTTGAAATAAGTGAAATAATATATACTTTATATGTTACCATTTTTCTACCGTCACGTTTACGCCTCCCCCAAAAGTCCATTGTTTCAATGCCATGTAAAACCAGCAAAGAATTTCTTCAGAAATAACTCAACCTCACAAACCCTTTTGTGAATTCCAACTTCAGTTCTTGAATTTTCGTTTATTTTGGTGGTGGAGGGAGGAACAATGAAAGGGATGAGTACTAGTTTCTCAGGTTCAGAAAATAATATTGTTTCACTTACAAAGACTCCAGCTTTCGTCAAAATCATCGGTTTTTCTTTTCTATGTCTTTCCCTTCTCATCATTCTCAGAAGTTTTTCATCAGATATCACTACTGTCTCAAACCCCACAACCCCTTCTCTAAAATTTCCTATGTCTTTCACTTCCGCACCCACTGCCGGTGACAATCCATCTCCGCCGCCGTCGGCGGCGGGGGGCGGCGGGCCGCGGCGCCCCCACGCCG
>NW_006239473.1:88907-100304 GCF_000226075.1 Solanum tuberosum
TGTTCCAGAGCTCCGACAGCCGGGGATGGAGAGGACGGGTATTGTTGATGAGAATGGGGCAATGACGAATGAGTTTGTGGTGGGGGAGTTTGATGAGGAGGTGATAGACAGTGTGGTGGATGAGAAGAATGGGAGTGATGAGAATGGAGGAGGAGTTTTGAGGGGTAAAATTGGGAAATTTAAAGTTTGTGATGAGAGTATGAGGGATTATATTCCTTGTTTGGATAATATGGAGGGAAGATTGGAAAGGCATTGCCCTCCAAAAGGAAAAGGATTGGATTGTTTGGTGCCATGGCCTAAAGGTTACAAACTAAGGATAACATGGCCAAAGAGCAGGGATGAGGTATTGGATTTATGTTTTATTCATTATTATTGTTAGTATACTTCTAGTTAATTATTTTCCTGTTTGGTTTTTGCTCAATCTTTAATTAATGGTGAAGGTAAATTTGACTTAACTGAATTACTGACATACTTTTAGTTAATGTTGAGCTTGTCGGTTACGTGAGTGATCCTTAACCCTACTTTCTTATTGTTATTTGTGACATCGAGAGGTTAAGTGAGATCAGTGGTCTGGCAGGTCCCTGGAGGCTGGTCCTTATAATCTTGTCTATTCGAACCTCTACTAGGTCTAGAGAATGACAGCCTTTGAAGGCTGCCCGCGAGATGCATTGTACGGTAGTAGTTTATGTTAGCTGCTTATCCGGTGCCTTCTTTACGACTTTCGACCAAATTGAAGAAACTTTTGTTTAGTAAGGCCCGTTTCTTATTATTTGGTTTGTCTCCATCTTTAATTAATGGTGATGGTGAATTTTGCAAATTGAATTAAGTTTCCTGTTTGGTTTTTGCTCCATCTTTAATTAACGGTGAAGGTGAATTGAATTACTAACATACTTTTAGTTATTTAGGTTTCTTATTTGTTTTTTCTCCACTTTAATTAATGGTGATGGTGAATTTGGCCAACTAAATTACAAGTATTATTTTCGTCGATTCTCATTTACAGGAATGGAATATGGTTGATCTTTTTTTTTTTTTTTTTTGATAACCGAGAAATCCGTCTGTGACCCGCCCTTTGGACCAATCACAGCCTTCTAAACTCGGTGGATAATCGGGCCCGCCCCTCTACCCTTCTCCACTTAAATACCGGGCTGCGCTTTGCATGGTGTGGGGCTTGAACCTGCGACCTAAGCACAAATCCTCCACCTTTTGCCACTTGTGCTAGGCCTTGGGGGCTGGAATATGGTTGTATCTTTTTTTTTTTTTTTTTGATAACCGAGAAATCCGTCTGTGACCCGCCCTTTGGACCAATCACAGCCTTCTAAACTCGGTGGATAATCGGGCCCGCCCCTCTACCCTTCTCCACTTAAATACCGGGCTGCGCTTTGCATGGTGTGGGGCTTGAACCTGCGACCTAAGCCACAAATCCTCCACCTTTTGCCACTTGAGCTAGGCCTTGGGGGCTGGAATATGGTTGATCTTATAGTTTAGAATTAGGGGAATAGTTGCAAATGGCTTGTCTAGGAATTTTGGTTCTTGACTAGCTAGGTTATGGTTTCTTCCACGCTACATACTTGCACGAGACAGGTCTGGGGGAGTTGTAATTTATGGGTAAAGTTGCTCCAAGTCCTACCAAACTCTCTGAGGTGGTGTAGGTTAGGTATTAGACTTTTCTTTACTGTGTTATCATGGTGATTGAATGCCCTCAATAACTACTTAATATTAAGAATGGGGCAGCTGCTAGTTGATAGGCACACACCCCATGTTTTCATCACCTAATTTTCCCCTGTCCTCTAACCATGTGCTATGTAATTTATCTTGCTAGTCTTAGATAATTATCACCATGGATTCTCTGATCAATAATATAACTCACCACATATGTTAGTCATCCAATTAATTAGAAACTGGCCTAGTTATTTCCTAAGATTGTGGTATTTCTCTAGCCATTGTCAGTCACTATCTTCTGTTTTCTTTTCTTTCATTTCCTGTTAGAGGGAAAATGCCACAACTGTTCCTCTTTTGTTCAATATGTGATCATTTATTCTCTGGTGTGAGCTGTGATGACACTCATTAATCCGCAATCTTTTTCTTCACATTTCGGAACACAGTCTGTCTAGAAGTATGAGCATTTCTATGATTTAGAAGTGACCGAGAGAACAATATTAAAATTTAGTCTTATCCACCATTCTTATTATATTATAACAACAACATACCCAATGAATACCATAATGTGGGGTCAGGTGAGGTTAGAGTGTACACAGAACTTGCCCTACCTTGTGGAGGTGAGAGGTTGTTCCCGATAGACCCTCGGCACAAGTAAACCATTATTATTGGTATTAGAAAACAAAAACGAGTGTGGTGCTGTTTTCTTTATTTGAAGATTCAAGGCATTACTTCTAAAGCTGTAGCTTTAAACAGATATGGTTATCCAATGTGGCCCGTACACCCTTTGCCAAAGGAAAAGCAGGCAATAAGTGGGTAGTAAGGAAGGGTGACAAGTACATATTTCCAGGAGACAGGACACAATTTGCCCAGGGTGTAAATCAATACTTGGATCAGATTTCTAAGGTACTCTGCATCTGCACTTCTTACTTGGTTTATGTTTCATCAATATTACTTGACTATGCTACTATTTTCATGCAACCATAGATGGTTCCAGAAATTGCTTTTGGCCAACGAACAAGAGTTGTCATGGATATTAGTTGTGGAATAGCGAGTTTTGGGGCATATCTGATGGACCGCAATGTCAGCACATTGTCCATTGCAACAAAAGATGTGCATAACAATCAGATTCAATTTGCATTGGAACGTGGAGTGCCTGCTATGTTCGCAGCATTTACTACACACCGTCTTTTGTACCCTAGCCAGGCATTTGACATGATACATTGTTCCAGATGTAGCATAAATTGGACCCGTGATGGTATATATCTCGTTTGTTTCACTATAGATTGCTATTCATCATCAAGTTTTTGATCAAGAAATCGTTCAGAATTCTGTTACTTCCAAGACAAAGTTGAAATGTTTTGTTATGGTACAAATATCTGATGCAAAGCTAGGTTTTGATATTGTGACATGTCTTAAACTGTTCTTTTTAACTAAAATCAATGTCATCTCCCCTGTAAAAAGAAAAATGTAAAAAAGAAAAAAATGGTAGACATGTGGCCAACAACATTATATGGGAAATAGAAAGGAACATATCAACAATAGAAAAAAACATCTTGTGAGTTTTACAGGCATTCTTCTTTAATAAGTAAATTGTATTTGCATCTCTATGTAAGTATCTTTTGGGGCTTCTTCTCTTCCTTTGCTACATTATCTAAGATTGTTTAAGGGGTGGATATTGCCAACGTAATCTTTCGCTTCTCATCTATTGCTTTTTGATTTTCCGGTGAAGATGGCATTCTGCTTCTAGAGGTAAACAGAATGCTTAGGGCAGGAGGATATTTTATCTGGGCAGCAGAACCTGTTCACAAACATGAAGAGAACTTGTTTGCACCACTTAAAGGTAACTGCTTTATCATTATCTAGCAATAGGGCACCATCAAATAGAGGCTGATGTGAGTAAAAAATGTAGACACGAATCATCTGGACTTGTTTCTGTTTGCGAATTATGCAGAGAGTCTATATTTAGATTTCTCTTTATGTAGCCCAAGGAGAGTCAGATATTTTAATGAGTTAGAAATCTTCTTGTAAATTAAATGCTATGTCCATTTTGGTTATTTTCTTCACAGTTTTATCATGACTGTGAGTTCTATAAACTGTGTTAAGGTGAAATGTTGCTTATGCTTTATGTTCCTTACTGTTATGCAGAAATGGAGGATCTTACTCGACGCCTATGCTGGGAGTTATTAAAGAAGGAGAGTGACATTTATATTTGGAGGAAGCCATTGAATAATAGTTGCTATCTCAGTCACGCTCCAGCAGTTCAACCTTCTCTATGTTCAGCTGGTGATGATCCAGATAATGTCTGGTATTTCCTACTCTCTCTTTTGCCAATTTCATAATGTAGCATGCTCTAATTTCATCAATATCGATGCTTGCCTAACATTTTCCTTGGCTCCTGTTTAGTCATTTACTCATATCAACTAGTCCTATTTGTTATCTGCATGAATTTATCTTAATAGAGTATGTCCGTGTGTGTATACATATTGTTTCCTTACAAAAGTTTTAGAGGTCCAAGGGATGACTGACGATAGGGGTCTTAAGAAAACTGAATATATTGTGACAAGGTTATAATTGAATTTGTAATTATGTGTGGCTGATGCTTGTTTTATTGATTCTTTGTGGCAGGAACGTAAACCTAACGAAATGTATTACACAATTACCTGAGAATGGCTATGGAGCTAACGTGACTGCTTGGCCTGCACGCCTTCACTCTCCACCGGACAGGCTGTTTAGTATAAAAATGGATGCTGAATTATCTAGGAGGGAGATTTATAGAGCAGAGTCAAATTTTTGGTATACCGTAATAAAAGGATATATTGGTGCTTTCCGTTGGGAGACGTTAAACCTACGAAACGTGCTGGACATGAGAGCTGTATATGGGGGGTATGTTTCATTTAAAGAATTGGATCTATTCATTCCATTTTACATATGCTCTGCTGACATCTAAAGCTTTTGCTATTTGAAAAACATTTTAAGCTGCAGTGCTCCTAATTGTTGAGATGTTTTGGTAGGTTTGCAGCTGCATTGCATGATTTCAACTTCGATTGCTGGGTTATGAATGTTGTTCCCGTTAGTGGTCCTAATACACTGCCTGTTCTATATGACCGGGGTTTCATTGGAGTCATGCATGACTGGTAAAATACACTTCTCTTTCTGTGGATAGTATTTACATCAAATGTTTACAAGTTTTTTCTGGAGTCTAATCATCAGAGTTGGTGACGGATCATGGTATTCATGTACTGCCAAAATTAGTGCACCACACGATGTGGCATGTACAGTAGATCATAGAATTCTCTCTTTTATTCGTTAGTAGATTTGATAACATGTCTCTGTGGATTTGAACATCTTATATTGCACTCTAGATGATCATGTATCAAACGAATAACGGGGCTGGCTTACACCAAAATCAATTTCAGTGGTTTGAAAACCACTTCTTACCAACAAATTAGAACGTGAACACGAAAAGCTTGACTTGTTTAAATCCTATTGTTTTGATCTCCAGGTGTGAGCCATTTGATACTTATCCAAGAACGTATGATTTAGTCCACGCAGCTGCTCTTTTCTCAGTCGAAAAAAACAGGTATAATACTTTTTCACCTTGCCTTAACTTTTCGATCAATGTGATTCATCAAAGCAGTTCATTTTATGTGAAGGTGATTGATTATATATCCTCACATCTCATTCATGCAGATGCAATGTGACAACTATCATGCTTGAAATAGACAGAATTCTTAGACCCGGGGGACGAGTTTATATTCGCGACACCACACCTGTTATCGAAGAGCTTGTAGAAATTGCACAAGCCTTAGGATGGGTGTCATTTAAATATGATAGCAGCGAGGGACCTCATTCTAATTGGAAGCTTTTGATAGGCGAAAAGCGTCTATAATAAAAAAGAGCATCTCAGTGCACAAAAAGCATCCCGCATTAGTTATATGTTTTGATACAACACTTATTTCTAAAGAAGATAGATGGTTTAATACAAAATTGAAAAAGCCTCAATGTCTCTGGAGAGAATTTTATTTTTTTTTAAACTGTAAATAATTGAGCAATTTGGTTACTTTGAATTTAATTTGTATTTATTTCTAACCTTACAAGTAATCTTTTGTTACTTAGCTCTAAAAGATTGCAAGAGCCTCAGATTTAATTTCAGTTGCTATTTACTCTTATTGACTTGATTGTGTAAAAATCATTTACACTTATATCGGTATTAAATCTTGTATAAGTAATACCACGTTTGGTAGCTAGTTAGGAAGTAAGTCATTTACGTGAAAAATTAATACGGCATCAATATTGTTTTATGTAAGGTGGAAAATACATGATTACAACACAACTAATTTCCACATAAAATAATACGCACTCATACTATTGTATTATAATTATTTAATTAATTGGCTTCCTTAGCTGTCAATTAAGGTTGCTGATATTGCAAGAAAAAGATCTGATTGAAATATTATTAAATTCTTGCAAATATAAACATCTAAATTCAAATGTTGAAAGTTATTTATACAAAATTATGAACAAAAAAGTACAAGAGAAAAGTCATCAGCTTAATATTTCTAGAGTATATTAAATAAAAGTCCATTAATAATACTTAGTAATATAAAGTTCAACAAAACTACAAAATTAAATCCCCAGCAAACCATCTAACATCATTAATCCAAATGCATACAACTAAAACAAATTTTTTTCTTGATAGATTGTAAGCGGGATTATATTATATTATATTATATTACATACCTCTAATTCTAATTAATTATCAAACATCATGTCCTTAAACTCCTCATAATCAAGTTTTCCATCTAAATTTTTGTCATAAACATTAATCATACTCTTACAATCTTTCCCACATTGTTCATCCCACAATCCTAATCTTGACAATGCTCTTTGCAGCTCCTCACAACATATGAATCCGTCCTCGTTTAAATCGAATACTCTGAACACTTTACGAAGGTCATTTTCCAAGAAAACATTTTCTCGATCCTCGTGCTTATAATTGCTACCTTTATTAATATTTGCTTTTGTGATAGCATCATAGAAGAAGAAAAAATCAATAGAGTCTAGGCTTGTTTTACCAAGTAGCAACTCTAGCTCCTCTTGACTTGCAATAATTCCTATTGTATCAAGAAATCCTTTTAACTCATCAAGACACACAAGGCCATCACCATTCTTGTCAAGCTTTGAGAAGATTCTTGACAAATTAATTGAGTTGATTGGAGACATGATCGAACAATGAAGTTATATCGAAGGCTTTCTGAATTAATCAAGCCAGTAAATTTCTGACGCGTATTAATGATGCCTTAGAGAAAAACTTCAAAGAAGATGTGGTAACTATATATAGTACTTCAATCAAGAATTGAGAGGAAATATCCCATGTCCTTTACTCGTACGGACTAATATACCTAAAAAATAATAATATAACAATCACAAGACATTACTTGTGGTTGAAATTGGACAAATATTAAATAGGAAGTTTCTTGGAAGAAGGGGTTTTATAAGAAAATAAGCAGACATTTATAAATTCAATCAGAAACAAATTAGTATTAGTAGTAATTTCTGTGTTTTTTCGTTGGCTTGAAGAGTTATGTTCATTATTGACTTGATTCATACAAGTAAACTTTCTAGAAATTTCCTTTGTCTTTATCACAACTTCCAATAAGGAGAATAATAGAAATACGGAAACCAAATTTCACTCGTTCAAGATACAATGTCATAGAAAGTAATATAGTCAAAGTTATATTTTTTTCGTCTCAATTTATAAGATATTATTTGTGGTGTAAAATAAATTTTTCGTTTGGTGTGAGGGATAAAAATAAATAGTGATGAGATAAGAAAAAAGTGATGTGATAAAAATTTTATATCTTGTTTGGTTGCCATGTTTGGGATAACTTATATATCCCACCATTTATATCATAGTAATGGGATAAGTTATCCCAGGATCGCTAACCCAGAATAACTAATCCTTGGATAGCTTGTTCCCAACCAAACGACCGCAGACATTTATAAATGAAAAATTTTGTAAAAAGTGTACTACTATAATATATTTGGCCTTTGATTAATAGAGAATAAGAGATGAACACAGAGCTATGAAGAATCAACATCATTCAAGAAGAAGTAGTACCCTTAGATTTTGGCAGTTCCATAATGAATACATAATTTAGGACCACAGAGAATAAAAGTCCTACTTTGTGCCTTTCAATCTTTAACCTTTGCCTTGCAAGTATTTTGTTTTTTCATCTTTTAGTTCTTTTGTCCCTTGGGCTCATTGAGGGACCTTGCCCCCAACAAATTCACTAAAGAACATGGTGAAATAGATGAGATTGTTCCTTTCTTAATCAGATGTCTCGAGAGTTTGAACCTTGGGTGGGTATAAAAATGTTTTTCCAATAAGGAGTGCTTCTCTTCAAAATGAGGCCCTACACGATGTGAATTCAAATTAATCAAGTTCTAATGCGGATACCGAATCTTGGATGGAAAAGAAAAAAAGAAAACTCGATAATCAAACTAACACAACTCCAACCCAAATAAGCTATAGATGTATTTTTCTAAGTTGTAAACTGGAATTACAAAATTTAGGAACGGAAGAGAAATTGCTAAGAACAAACATATAAAGAAAAATCAATAAGGGTTGTGGTGGAGTTGTAAGTACTCTTTCATCGAGTTTGAGTTCCCCTTGTTCTGGAATTGCTTTTGTTAGAGAGTACTTTATTTTTTGATGTGAGACTTTTCAACACAAATTTAAATTTAATCAGACTCTATTACGACTATCAATATTTGAATAACTAATAAAAAAGCACAAAAAGGAAAGACCATATATAGAAGAAGTGGATGAGAATCAAAATGAGAGACACATACACTTCATAATAATAATTAGCATAAACTTCTTCTATTCTAACCCTAGTTAAAGAGAAATGGTCCCAATCCACAAGTTGTTTGTTTTGAAATAACCAACACTGCCTATTCAAACCTTCTCCATCCAAATATAAAGAAGTCAAGGGAAATTTATGATCTAAAAAATGTTATACTGAGTGAAATATTGCTCTACCTAAAATACGATGCTACATGGTCATGAAATAGTTAGATGTGCCAAATGTGGAGGTCGAGTTGAATTTGAACGAATCTAATTGAGTTAAGTCAATAAATGAGAAAATTATTAAACTAGTTAAAGTCAACAATATATTTACGAAAAATGACTATAATTTCAAAATATTACAAAAAGAGCAATATGTTGTTATAACAAACAATTCCTCTTCTCCCTCTCTCCTACCCTTCCTCTCTCCTCCTTCTCCTTCTTCTTCTCCTTCTTATCCTTCTCCTCCTTCTCCCTCTCCTCCTCCTCCTCTTCCTCCCCCCCCCCCCCCCTCCCTCTCTCTCTTCCTAATAAAAAGAAACACATTCAAATTTATCATGTATCAATTATATTCAATCAAATATAGGTGAGAGTTTTGTATGTTATTTCAATTGTATTCGAAAAACTGTATTTTTTTTATTTTTGTATCAATCATATTTGTATCCATACGAATACAATATGGATTCATCCTCTCTGTATCTAATCAAAAAGAGGAAAAATACAGTCGTATTCGTTGTATTTCAAATAGAATTGATATAAAATAAATACAGAATACAATGCAAAATAAATACAAAATACAATCTTCTCTCCTCCCTTTCTCGATCTCGCTCGCCTCTCTCGATATCGCTTGCCTCTCTCCTCCCTCTCTCGATCTCGCTCGCTTCTCTCCTCCCTCTTTCGATCTCGCTCGCCTCTTATCTTCTTAATATGTATTTATTTTGATACAAATCAGTTTGTATTTGTATTCTTTTTCTCCAAAATCAACGAAAAAATACTCTCTCTCCTCTCTCTCGTTCGCGTCTCTCCTCCCTCCTCCCCTAACATTTTGCTATTATCCATAATTAAGCAAATTATAGCTATAGAGTCTTATTTAACACTAAATATTTGTTGTTTTGATAAATTTCCCTATTTAGGTATTTTTACCAATGTAGCTTCTATGGACAAACGCGAACCAACAAGAATCTAAGGAGAGGTCGGAGACATTTTTCCTAACACCTCTTGTAACATACATTGAATCTTAAAACTATCCTTTGACCATGAATCCTTCACTATCTTATCATTCAAAATATTTGGTTCAAAACCTCAGGATGAAAGCATAAATGTAACAAACTCAATAATCAGATCAACGCAATTCAAATAAGGTATAGATATATTTATCTCTAACTTATAAGTGGGTGAAATTACAATTAGGAAATTTTGTGTCTGCTCATAAGCTTGGAAGTGGAAATTTAGCAATTAATCCACAATAATTGTTTAGCAACGTATATCCTTAAAATTGCCTCCAATGATTTATTTTGAAAACATAAAACTATACATAATAACACCAGAAATTCACTTACGTAAACATATGTTATCATAACTAGATACATGAGCTCGTGCTCAATATATATTATTTTTTGGAAACTTTATTTTTTATGTTCTATTTTATACGACACAAGTAGAATTTTGAGAATCAATCAAATTTCTTTTTTGATAAAATTTAGATCAATTTATGTTGTTAATTATTGTGATTTCATAATTTGCAAATATATAAATTATTGGAAATGTCTTTACTTTCCTTGCTCTTTGTTTCAATTTATATGATACAGATGAAATTTGGAGAGTCAATTAAATTTTTATTTGATTGTAATTTTTTATATGATTTTTTAAAAATATTTTAATTGTTAATTATTCTAATTTATAATAATTTTTACGTAATTTCTAAATATATAATTTATAAAAAATTTCCTTTGATAATTTAATATCTTATGACAAAAATACCCTTTAATGCCATTTGAATTCTACAAAGACACATGTGCTCGTTGTCACGACCCAGACCGTCGTGATTGGCACGCACACTAACACTCCGGTGGGAGAACCATTACTACAACCCAAACCAAGCAACTAATCTAAAAACTAAGGCATTTAAGTATATGAAAGCAGAAATAATAGCTAAAACTGAAGTTCCCATAAACTTCAACACAAGATCTAACAACTAACAATGCGGAAGAAATAACCTAGAACTTGAAAGTCAATGTACCAAAACATCTAACAATGAACCAAGTCTAAACAAGAAGGGATACAACCCCAACTAATGAACTAAGCAACTAACTAGAACAAATGTCTAAGTCCGAAAATGGTGGAAATAGACGAATTGAAAGAGAATTTCATGGCAGCCCGGAAGAATCGGCTCACCCTTGAATTCGAACGACGATCACTGATCTCCTAAGTGAGGTCTGTCAGTAGCCGCTTGAAGATGCCCTGTACTCAACAAAAATAAGAGCAAGTGCAGTATCAGTACACAACCACAGTGTACTGGTAGGATCACGCAACTATCCCACTAAGTGCAACATAAGCAAGTCAAGACAACATTATAATCACATGCATATATATCAACATATACAATATTATCATCATTTACGAACAACTTCACATTTCGCAAGATACACAATTAAGTCACGTCATTAGTCCTCTCATGGAACCCAAATACCCAAACAATTAGCATACCGGAACGTGGTACCCGATCCCAATGTTATGCCGGAACGTGGCAACCAATCCCATATTTATGCCGGAACGTGGCAACCGATCCAAGTTAGTTATACCGGAACGTGGCAACCGATCCCATTCACACACCACAATCACAATCACAATCACAAGTATATCTTCAAGATCATACATTTAATTCATGA
>NW_006239473.1:100478-120724 GCF_000226075.1 Solanum tuberosum
CATCACCTACCTCGAAACAAGCTTGAAACCCTAAGAAACTTGATCCTTCCCTTTTCAGATTCGTTTCGCTTGTTCTTGGTCTACAAACAATCAATATAATACGGGAATCAATAAACAATCACTAATTACCTAAATTACTAACAATTCTATGAACCCTAGATCAAACCCATGATCCCAATCATCCAAATTAGGGTTGTTTGCACCATAGAATCTGTAACAAAACCTTTCCCCATCAATATTCACCCATTCTATTACATTCTACGGATGGAAAAATGGATTCGGGGAGTGAAAAGCTTACATTTAGCCTCAAGAATGGTGAAAAATGAGTAGGAGTCGCGTGGGCTTAGTTCCTTAGCTCTAAAAATTGAAAAGTGTCAAATAAGGTCGTTTAGGAGTTTATTAACGACTTTAAGTCGCGTCTGGCCCGCCACAGAGGCCACCACCCCGCCACAGCGGCCCCACCAGAGCGACCAAATTCCCTGCCAAGGCTGGTTGCACGAGACAGAGAGCTAATTAAAGAATTCCAAAATCCTCATTTCACAACACACCTCTAACCCACGACGCTCAGAAATTACGTATACCCTTCACGCCAAGATCGATTTCGGGAGTTCTACTCACCCGAATTCAATTCCGTAAAGTCGTACGGATTCCTTAACGAGTTATCTAACTACTCATGTAATCAAAATCATAATTAAATCACCCGATTGTTACCAGATTTGCCTACACTTTTAAGACTCCGATTTCGTCCAAATCTGGACTAGGTTGGGAAAATTCAAATACTACGAAAAAGTTTTCCGGCCCCAATTTTTTCCCCATTGGCTTTTCTATAACGACGGGAACAGATCGTTACACTCGTCGACTCTTCCCTATTGTCTAATAAGTACTATCTCCGTCTCATATTAAATGGACATCTTATTAAAAATATTTATCTCATATTACTTGATCACTTACTAAACTATGATAGAGTTAATTAATATTTTTTTTCCTATTTTACCTTTGGAATTAATTTGGCTTTAGAAGTTTAAATAAACTTAAAAGATCCAAAAAAAATAAATTCTAGAGGCTAATTAATATGAACAAAGGACGAAATAGTAAAGTTAATCAATTATTAATAATTTTTTTAATAATCATGTAAATAAAAAATGTCCACCTAATATGAGACGAGAGAATAATAAGCAAATTTCCCCCCTTCAAACTGCACTTTCTCCCACACGGAGAAAAGAAAAGCAGAAAATTGTGAAACACATTTCATAAACCATTCCTTCAACATCTATTTATAAATCAGTAATTCCTATAGATAATCAACGTAAGAAGTTTGTGGCCGTCAGACCAATTGACCAAAGACTTGGAAAATATATTTAAAAGTAAAGTCCAATATCTTTTTTTTCCCCCCAATTTTTTCGTATGACGTTACAGTTTGGCGCGCATTACGTGTGCCCATAAAATAATTCTCACTTCTTCGTTTCAATTTAAATATTTTAATTTGACAGACCATGAAATTTAGAAAATAAAGATTTTTTTTTGAATTTTATAGTTAAATGTGTGTAATTGTTTAAATTTTGTGATCTTAAATTTATCATGTAGATTGTAGAATATCGTTATAAAAAAAACACTCTTTTAGAATAAATTAAAATAGAAAATAAGACATTTAAATTGAGACCGAGAAAACAGTAGATTAGACTAACTAGAACATGTAATACAAGTTCTTTTTCTTAAAGGAAAACCCTTTTTCTAGATACAGATGAGATTTCGAAAAGTTATCTAAAGGAATATTTGAGAATTCATATTTAAAAATGTTTTTTGACTAGGCGATTAAAGTACAATAAAAGGAATTTATTATGATTAATATAGTGAGATTTATAAAATTAATTATGCCTATCATCGTCAAACGTGCTTTTGAGAAAATTATCTAAATATATAACTTATTTTATTATATTTTTATATATATATATTTTTACCATTTGAAAAAATTACAAAAATCTTTACTCTCTTCTATTCTCAGATACATCACTTTATGCGATGTATCAACCGGATACATCACTTTACATGATGTATCGCCTGGATACAATATTTTACACGATGTATCGGGACGTTGAGTGATGTATCCAAAACTGAGACGCGATATATCGGGACATTGAGTGATGTATCCGAAATCGAGACGTAATGTATCATATTGAACAATGTATCCAAAATTGAAACGTGATGTATCGAAACATTTTGAGATATATTCAGATTCCACCAAATTTAAAAGATTTTTGTAATTTAAAAAAGAGCAAGGATACAATTTCTGAAGACGGGTGAAAATTCTTGATAAGGTATAACAAGATACCGTATAGACGTATACCATTTGTGTCCATATCTTTTAAAATTGTGGACCTTGCATTATATTCTTATACTTTTTTCCTCCATTTGTATATGTTAAGATCAATGTTTTCAAAAAACATTTTCTGCGCGAGTTCTAAGTGAGTCTCGGAGTGGGGCATATTAAAAATGTTTTGGAGCGCAAATTAAAGACGTAGATTCATAGGGTGTAAGTCTTAGAATTTGGGGTGTAAGCTCTAAGCATAAAACGTAATCCCTGGACGTAAAAACGTACACCCCAGAAGTTTTTTTTTTTGTTTTTGAACCTTTTTTGCTTTAAATCATATTTTTTATTATTGGTGTGATGATATTTCTCAAATATTAATTGTAATATTTTTTTCTTCATTATTGGCTATTAATACATTCCTCAAATAAAAATCATAATATTTTTTTCTATATATTATAGGTTATTTACTAAAATTTATTTGTAAAATAATTGAAAGTTTTTACTTTTGCTTATTTTCTTAGTAATAAATTATAAATTTGAATATACATGAGACTACACCCCGTAGATTCATAAGAATTACGCCTCGTACTGCATAAAACGTCTCGCATCACACCCCCGTCTTTTAAAACACTGATTAAGATTGTGCTCCTTATCTTGTACAACATCAATATGATACAAATTGAAAGTGGTCGTTGGAGCATTATTAATATTATCTTCATGTGATTTATATGTTACGAATTTGAACTGTGAAGATATCTATTAGCAGTGGCGGAGCCACCCTATCTTTAGGGGGGTCATCCGACCCCCCTTCGGCGGAAAATTATATTGTTTTTACATGGTTAAAATAATTTTTTATGTATATATAGTAGATGTTGAACCCCCTTAGGCTACTTCGTGTGTCTATTTCTTCAGATTTTGAACCCCCTAATTAAAAATTCTGGCTCCGCCACTGTCTATTAGTATTTATATTAGGTAGATTGTCTACATATGTTGTTCTTTTTCTGATCTTGCACAAACATGAAACACTTTAACATCAAATTGACTTTTGATCGATGGTTTTTTTGTTTTCCTTCTTTTATCAATAAATATGTATTTTTATGTTCGCTCAATATTTATTATTTTTATAAGTGTAGTCTATAATCAGAGATCGATTCAAAATTTAAAGGTTATGATTGTCATATCACCTTGTAAATAAACATGTTTATTAAATCAATTAAATATTTAATCTATTTTTGACTTTGTAAATAACAACTTCAGACTTTGGTTTGGTTACTCGTCTTTTTAGTTTATAAAGACATTGTCTCAAAGAAAATAAACTCCAATAATATCCTCTATAATTGCATATTTGCCCTCGGTAAATTTTTATATTCTAAATGCACCCAATGATGACATAATTATTTAAATTTATTAATATTTCACGCTAGCTCTATGTAACAGACTTAATATAAAGTGACGAAAAGTTTTCACATACATAATTTTAGTAACAAAAATGAAGTCTTATGTTAAAATTTTGAGTCACAACAACAAAAAATTAAAAAGACTAATGAAATCATATGAGATTTCAGTGTCATCCTTTAATGCAAACATGCATTTTATTTTGTGAATTTATATTCTTGATATGATTTGAATTATCATAGTCTAAACTATTTCTTTTTTCCTATGCATTGAAATGATTTAGATAATAGAACAAATAGAAAGAAAAACTTGGCATGGAGTTACCAAAATTTTGACAAAAAGAGAAAATAATTTTGGAGGAGAAGGTCTTATAAAAGGTAACAAACCTTAATTATTTGTGTGAATATAAATTATTTCATTAAGGACAAAAAGAGAATTACAAACTAAAGTTGTTTCTAAAATAGAAAAGTAACATTCTTTTGTAGTAGTCTTAAAAAGAAAGTGTGTCACATAAACACACAATTCTTCAAGATTCTTCTCATTTGTTTCACTAATAGATAATAACATAATCACATGTTATTAATACAAATTACGTTTTAACAAAATAAAAAAAAACCCAGCCCAATTCACTAAGATCCCCACGCTATGCGTGGGTCCAGAAAGAATCAGACCACAAGGGTATTATATATCCTTTCATTGTTTATTTATCTTACTAGTTTTCTCTATAAATTTTACGTTAGTGTTTGTGTCAAAGAGAATGGATGGCACCCACCCACCATTTTGCTGAAATGTAGTTAGTTAATATTCTACTTATTTGAAGAAATTTCATATTTGTCCAACAAATATACAAGTCTTGAGTACCAATATGGAATATGTTAAGCATAATACAATATAAGAAGTTAATAAACCATAATATATAAAAGTCATCATAACAAATACAATGTTGATCACAAGAAAGTTTCAAAAACATTTTTAAAAAAAAGTCAACAATTAGTTACAAATTATGAATACCCTCAAGAATTAGACACCAACATCATGTTCTTGAACTCTTCAAAATCAAGAACTCCATCAAGGTTAGTATCATACATGTGAATCATGTTCTTACAATCACTTCCTTCTTTCTCATCCCATAATCCTAATCTTGACAACACTTTTTGAAGCTCCTCACATGAAATAAAACCATCTCCATTCAAATCAAACACCTTGAATGCTTCAACAAGATCATCTTCCAAACTATTATCAATAATATTGTTGTCTTCTTTTATCTTTTCTTCGTTATTTTTCTTCACCATAGCCTCGTAAAAGAACAAGAAATCGATGAAGTTAAGACTTGTTTTACCTACCAAAGATTGAAGCTCATCAAGGCCCGTGCAAGCTCCAATCTTATCAAGAAGCTCTTTGACCTCATCTAAACTCACTAATCCATCACCATCTTCATCAAGCTTGTCGAAAATCCTTTGGATATGGCTTTCGTTCAACGTAGACATTCTAACACAAACAAATGAACGTTTATCAAACAAAGAACTACAACAAAACAACAACAATAACAAAAAAATGAACGTTTTATCAAACAAAGAACTACAACAACAACTAACAAAAAAATGATCGTTTATCAAACGAAGAACTACAACAGAACGCATATAGAAGTTTTTAGGTGAAGTATTTATGAATAACAAATTAAAGTAGAAGGGAATGAACTTACATTGACCTTTGCTTGGAAATTTAAAATGAAACTTCTAAGTTGAAAATAATGATAAGAAGACCACTATATGAACAAAATTAAATTCTATGGTTTGTTGTTTTTATCCACACACATGACAAGGGGAAAGGAGAATTTATTCTCCAAGTGGAATTCTCCTTTCCTCCTCAAGTATTTTTCTTAGATTCTATTATGCCATCAAGAATTTTATTGTGTCATTATATAGAATAAAACCAAACCTTATAACCATGGACCAAATCATCATCTTTTTAGTGTATTGGGTACACACTAACTATAAATATTTTTTTAATTATATATGTGTACTACTCGTGAAAAACATACTTTGATTAATTTATGCCAAAAACAAGAAAAAAATATTAGTTGAGGGGGAAGACGTGCAAAGGGTGAATAAGTAAGTCAACGTTAGATCAACTTCAGGAGAAGAATTTGCGGCTATCGAAGGGAATAATAACAAACAATTCCACTAATAAATGGAATTTAGTGGATCAAAATAAATTAAGTTGATATTAAATAATTTATTTAAATGTTGTTCAAATTTTTATATGAATTATTCTTATTTCAGGATGATTTTTAATTTTTGTCCTCAAAAATCAAATATAGAGGTCTTTTATTTTTGTCCCTACTTATCATTAAGGGGTCATTTGATTATTTTGATAGGATGTTCTTAGAAAATTTAATATAGGTTAGTCATGATATTATTTAATTTTTTATTTGATAGAATTTTGAGCTATATATAATTAATATATGTATAAGTTATACATCTTATTCAGTATTTAATTATAAGGTATATAATTAATACATAACAAACCATGATATTAGTAATACACGAGGAAATCTTAGTAATTTAGTTGGATGACTACCTAAACTCTCACCTTGTTAGTGAGGGTTCGACTTCCTATATTGTAATCCCCTCTTTCATTTCCCTTTTCCCCACCATAATTATAAAAAATAATTTAAAAAGAGAAAAGAAAATTAAAGTATACACATGCTATTAATAAATGGATAAGTATGAGTAAGAACAAAACTATTCTTAATACACTAAATTATACCATGATAAAAAATAGTCTGAATATAATTAATTTCGTATTATTAATCCTAGAATTACTAACCATATATCCTTACCTTGTACACTAGGACAAACCTACCTAGTATCAAGAGAATCCATATGAATCGTCTTTGTAAAAAAATTGTACTACATATATAGATATATTTGATTTGTCTTCTGAAAAATATAAATATACACCAAAACTTATCCTGCTTAAACCAAAGAAAATCTTTAATTTTACTGGACTTTTATCTCGCTCAACATAAATTTTATAGGAATAAAATTATGTAATATGACATAACTTGATGAATATTATATTGTAAAGATTACATATAAACTTATTGCTTTGTTATTTCAATGTTAGGGATATTTTCAATTATTTTTTATTTCTTAAAGTTTCGAAGCAAAAAAAAATTAAAGACTACATATTTAAGAGACAAAATTAAAACCCACATATTTGAAGGACAAATTTTTATTCCTTCCCATATGAGAATGACTCACAGCTACTTAAGCTAAAATGAGTTTGAATTAGGGTGAGTTAAACAATAGGTCATAAGTCATAGCTTAACATGTTCAACTCTTACTAAATTTTATTTTTCCTCTTCGTTTTATTATAATTTTTGTAAATATCTAAAAAAAAATATTATTATGGCTATATTATTTGTTTAAAACATCTCATAAAAATGTATTTTAATTATTATATTATTTTATATTATTTAAAAATTGATTTCTTTTCAATAACTATTTTTTTAATAAATAAAAAAAAGTTAATCTAAGAAATTGTAAATATTGAAATATGTGTATGTGCTCTTTGTCTCTTCACTCATGTTTTATATATTAATTAGTCAATATTATAACTTTCCAACACAATTATTACTAAAGATAAAGATAAAATAATTGGAAGAATATATACAACATCCTAATATTTTAAAAGAACAATTACTCCTTATATTTCATATCACTAATGTCATAGTGGCTTGATAGACTTTTTAAGAAAGTATTTTTTAAAAAAAAATTATTAAATTAATTTTATTAATTATATTTTGAATAAATTTAACTTTATTGGTTATTTAATAATAAAAATAATATTAAAAATATAATAAATTTCTCTCAATTTACTAAATTAAATAAATAAATAAAAAGAAAATAAAATCTTAGTATAAAAATTAAATAATATAAAATAAAAAAATCTATTAGTACCATCAATTTTTAATAAGGACAGAATTAAATGGTCCAAATGGTGTAGTCGTGTTATAACAAAATGCATAAAAGTCGAAGTCTCTGACGGTGGTGGAGTTAAGTGCCCGTCCTCAACCGCCATACCTTCGATTGGTAAATAATCTAAATATATCAAAATATTTTTTAATTTTATGATCTTAAATATATTATGCCTAGTCAAAATTTAAGAATTTTTGAAATTTCGTTTATTAATCTTTTATAACACATAGTTAAACATAGCAGGAATCGTGGGATAAAAAGAGAACAAATCATACATTTGTTTTATGAGTGATGAATTATTAGCATTTTGCGAGTTTCATATTTAATTTATTATGCTTTTTTTTTTACCGCTTCGCATTATACTTTATTTACTTAATATTAGTTATCATTTTCCTTTTTACATGTGTATTAAGAAAAACAAATAAGAAGATAAGTTTACTAGTTCACTCAAAAAACTTTTTGGAAAATTTACAAATAAATGTGAACACTTTCAAAATGAATTAACTGCAAGGGTAATATTAGAAAGAAATTATTTAATACTTTCTTAATTTAATAAAGTGGACAATTAATATGAGACAACTATTTTAATAAGATAATCAATTAATATGGAACGGTGGGAGTACTTATCTAAAAAACATTTTGATTGAATATGTGGCAAAATATTTAGAATAACTTGTTGAGAAACACATATAGATAAGAAGTCTTTAAAATGAGTTCAATCATGTAACACAATAAGTTCATGGTTGTTAAAACAATTTTTTTGTGAACACTCAATAATTTAGGTATAAAACTAAGTAAATAACAAAAATTATCTTTTATGTTTAAAAGTAGGTAGAAAAAAGTATCTTTAAGTATGTATTAAATAATTTTGGTCCTTTAAATTTGTCAAAAGATAACACTTTTAGTTTCCATAAAATATTTGACAATTTTTATTCATTAAATTTGACGAAAGCAGTGGATTTTTTTTAATACTATAAACATCAAGAAAGATAAATACTTTTGGTGCCATAATTAATAATGAATTAATATTAATTAAAATTGCCTAGTTATGTTTTTTTCCATTTTTCTTGGGGCTTCCTATAAATGGTTGGGCAAGTCTTGGGCCAACAACCCTTGTTAACCTGAAATCTTCGTGCAACTTATGTTGTCCACAAATTTCTCATAAACAGACTTGAAAAAAAATTATAAGAAGTTTTTAATCGCGATCTAAAATTTTCTGAGTTAGTATATATGTTAAATAATTTTACAACGTTTTGTATGTAAGAATAATCAATGTATAAATGAACAACAGTCAACAGACATGAATTTAACGATATTTACACATACACATATAGGAGGAATTTTTAAAAAATATATACCAAATCACAGTTCGAATTCTGCACACAAAATTTTGTGTTTGAACACTATATAACGATATGAAATATGTATATCTCACTCAAGCTTTAAAATTACACTCACAATTTTCGTATATAGATGAAAACTCTATAAAATATTTATAAAATATGTAATATCTCGTTCAAGGTTGTCTTTCACTCATAATTTTTGTGTATAAAATAGATATAAAATATGTACATAACTGTATCAATTTTGTATAAAGCTCATATTAGATTTCTGGAAGAAAAAACTACTAAACATGTAATTGCATTCATGGTTTATGTATAATCTATATAAATTTTGTATGTTATATGTATATAACTGTATAAATATTATATAAATCATGTTGATTGCTGGATATTTAATACAACTACGACAATATTGTATACAACTTTCAATACAATAACAATGACATACCAACTTAAAATATAATTTACACAACTCAACATACAGTTATAACTTCAAAACGCTCAACTCTTATTCAAATAGCCACAAATTTTAGATTCGACTTCCTTTGACGTTTCAATTCATTTGAAATATCATCCAATTCCAAATGAAATTTATTTGCGAAAAAAAATGATTTTAGAACTTGGACTTTCAATTATTTTGTGGCTTACAATAGTAACATGGAAAGGGAGGATTTTATTAATCTATGAATAAATAAATAAATAGAACAGCCACAAAATTCATCTATTACATCTAACTAATATTCTAACTCATCAGCACACAAATGTACTAAGACAACAAACACCCAATTATAAATATTCTCAAATCTACTGAGAGAACACCTCAAACACAAGCACAAGTTCAAATGGGTGCAAAATAAATAAAATGCAAAAGATATCCAATGTGACGAGTAAAAACTTACGGGATTGGAGAATTTTTAGTCAGTTGACTACCAGAATTTTTTGTAACTCCCTCTCTTGTTTACCTTTGATCACCTATCGTCCTACCCTCAATATTTTTTAATTTTCTTTTATCGTACATAGACTATATATATATCTCAAAATTCATTACACATTAAGATTGCAATTGAAACAAATATGAGATATTTCAGAAACAACTACAAATTAAACAAACTTAAATGGTATATATAGATGATGTGTTGATGCATTTTTGTTACAACCTCAAATCACACTCCAGAAATATACCAATTAGAGAAAGACACGTAGTCTTATCATTATTATTACAGAAAATAAAAGCTCTTAAAGCATAGTTTTAGTAGAGACACACATGAATACATCAACTTAGCAATTGCAAGGGTCACAAGTGCAGTTTGATCCACATTTGCATCCTTCTCCTGCTGCTTTCTCCTCAACATTTCCATAGCTACAAAATTATATTATTTATATTACAATTAAGTAATCTTTTTAATTTAGTCTTCCAATTTCTAAATATATATAGTCTTTAATTAATTTACCAATTTAAACAACAACAAAAAATAGTCGTACGTACTTGGTGATAGGTGCAACACCTTCAATGATGGTAAAGGTGGTGGACTTCTCCATGTCCGGGTACATACCACATCTACAATAAACATTGTAACAAATTGATGAACGATAGACTCAATTTCTCAGATAATAACTACTCCATTAATTAGTTGAGGGATCATTTTATATGTTAACAAGTTTGGATAGATATTGTATATTATTCATTTATTTGCAAAATTATATATGTTTGCTTTTCAATTGTGTCCATTATTTCAACGTCAACTTGAAATAGAGAATTTGAAGTTCGATAAAAGTCGATTATTGGAGTGAAATAATAATCTCTAATCTAACACTTACCCTCCACAGCCACTGCCGCACTTGCAGCCAGATCCACAACCACAACTTCCTCCACAGCAAGACATGTTTTTTTTTACTTAATTTGTTGTTTGAGATATAAAAGAAATTTAGTGAGTAAAAGCAAGTTTTTGTTGTAGTTATGATTAAAAGTGAAGCATAGAGTTGGGGTTTTTATAGGAGAAATGAGGATAAAATTGGTGATTGTGAGCCTAACAAGTTGACATATGTTTAATAGTTTTTTTTAGGAATTAGAATTTTTATTTAGAAATTTTAAATTATATAAAAAAAAGGTAACTATATTACTAAATATCAAAGAATTTTTTCCATATTTATTCATTTCGTGCACAGCTAAACTACATCACATGAATTGGGACGAAGAAAGTAGGTTTTAAGAGCGGTAATTATCGTTTGAAAAGTGTAAATCTAAATGAACTTCAAGAATTATTAGTGCAATTTTAACTTTATTATGTACTCCCTCTATTTCATATTAAGTGGATTTTTGGGGATTTTTTCATTGTTCAGAATAATTGAATTGTTCAAAGTTCATATGTATGTAAATTATTATTTTTCATATTTATCCTTTCCTTTAATGAAGTTTTGTATTTTATAGGAGATAAATTGCACTACCTATAAAGTTATATTTATAATTCATAAATGACAATAGAGGAGAATATGGTCTAAATTATGTTCTCGAAAGTTTTTTTCTTAAGAGAGAAGTATTGAAAATACCGCTATATTTGGCAAGAATTATTAGAAAGGTGTATCTAATTTTAGTTAGTCAAGTAGAGAAGTGTTTAAGACTGTCAATAATTTGAGGACGAAACTAATAATTTGCGAGAAGTTATAATAATAAGCATTTATTACAAAAAGAAAAATTGAACATTGACGTGACGTTTGCGTTGGGCATCAATATAGGATTTATAGACTTTTTTTTTGGCTTTAATATTAATAATAATAAAAAACATTATCCAATTGCCATCGTAACGTTGGGAGACTTGTGGAAAGTGATTTGCTTAATATAGAATATTATTTTCATTTCAAATATTGTTAAAAAAACATTGACAAGATTATATGTATCGATACAACCAATCAAAGTAGGCTTATTTGGAATTTTATATAATCTAGGTAATTACACAAGAAAATGTCTTTGTTAAATTCTCCATATAACATCTGATTAATTTATAGTTGCAGGATCCTAGAAAATGTTTTTAATTAGAGCGTTATTAGTTTGACACAATTGTTTGGTGATGACTTTAGGATGAAGTACTTGAAAAGTTGCAAAATGGTCTTGTTGCGACGATTTCACAAAAATATATTTCTTTTATCGCTTCAATTCATTAAAAATGTACTTATAAAAGTTTGGACACAAACACCATAATGAAGGTAAATAATGTTTAAGTATTATATTTCATTCATGATACCTAAAATAATTCTTCAAAATTCACTACAATATTACAATGCAATACTTGTCTAGCTTGCACTAGTACCGACGGATCGTCAAGATTTTAGTACAAGTTGTGTAAGAACAAATTGATCACAAGTCTTGATGAATCTACTAGGAGTTCAATGGATAACAGACTTGCATTTTTCACAAGTTATGACAAATTAAGTACAAATTGTGCAATAACTTCGATACATATTATTCACAAATCGTCAAGACTTGCAATTATTATTCAATAAATATATAAAATAAAAATATTCATTTATCAGGATTATGACACAACAAGCTCTTCATCTCTACCACCATTAGTGGATGCTTATAAAAATTATTCATTCTTTTAAGATGATGATATGACATACCAATAAAAAGTTCCTTATTATACTTTAGTTTTCAGCCATTCAAAGTGGTGTTTTTATCAATCATCAATCCCCTTTTGCTTTTGAAATTACATACCAAAGCTTTCAAGTATCTTTTAACAAAAGAGGAAGCATATATTTTCTTCTTTTGCACTAATAAATAAAAAGAGAAGCATATCACAATTTCTTACACGATAAAAAGTTTAAAATTCTTACTTTTACTATACTACTACAATTTGTTAATCTGATTGGCTCCATGACAGACTACATAATATAAATCGTATTCAAAATTAAGTTATTTCAATATAATATATATACAATATCAAGTATTGTTGCCATAGTTTAACTCATTTGAGAGATTTGCAAATGAAACACACAATTGGTTATTCATAACACAGAGATTTGATTTTGTAGCTCTTTACATACTTTTTTTTTTAGTTTGTCCTGCACATAAGAGATCTGATAAGGTCGTCATTTTTTCTATTTAATTTGTAAGTGGTTAAGAGATCGTTCACTTCATAACGTGCTAAACAAAACTACGCAACTTTATTTCTGAGTCAAAACAATATTTCATTGCAAGGGAAAGGATACAAGACTAGATGCTCACAGAAGCAGAATTCTGGTGAAGAACTATACCATCTAATTTTAGCCTGTGTGTTTGTTCACCACTGATAAGCATCCTCAAACCATCTTTCAGTTCTGGTACTCCTTCCTCTAGGATTGCACTAACTGGGAAAACAGGCACACCAGATACACGGCGTTTAAGTTCTTTATATACCTCTTCAGCCCCATCTTCATCGACTTTGTTAGCCACCACTAAGGATGGTCGATCAGATAAACCCTCAGAATAGTACTCGAGTTCCAAAATCAAGTCATTTAGCTGCTCCCATGGTGGTATTCCCTTGTTATCACCCAGTGCTGCAGCCAAGTCTACCACATAGGCTAGAACTTTTGTACGTTCTATGTGCCGAAGGAAAGCATGCCCAAGACCACGATTCTCATGGGCTCCTCTTATGAGTCCTGGGATGTCAGCTACAGTTAAAGAAAAATCGTAGTAATTTACGTTACCTAAGTTAGGCCTCAATGTTGTGAATGCATAATCACCGACAACAGGTTTAGCCTTTGACAACGCCCCGAGAAGGGTGCTTTTGCCGGCATTTGGCATCCCAATAAGACCCACATCAGCAATGCTCTTTAGTTCTAGCACAAGTACCACCTCTGAGCCAGGCAAGCCAACACTTGGTGATGCATGATCATAGTCGTCAGATACTTCATCATCAGAATCAGCTCCCTTTTGCGTAATCTTTGATGTTTTCCTCATAGACAGATTGCCTAAGCCACCCTCCCCTCCACGAGCAACAACTATTCGTTGGCCTTGTTCTGTTAACTCTGCCACATTGTATTCTATAAGTTCAGTTTCTTCTGACTCATCTTCACATGTTGTTCCCATAATATCATCACCATCTTGATCTTCCATTTGTCCACAGCTTTCTTCCTCCCAATCACTCAAATCATCATCATCACTTTCGAATTTGTCGCTAGCAATTGAGCACGTAGTGCGGGAATTGGTTGGCAAACCAAAAATTTGCGTCCTAGGTGTAGAGTATTCTTCACCACGAGAAGCTCGACGTCCACTTGATTTGACTTTCTTCTCAACTTTTGAACTGGTTTGGTCGGCCGAAATTGATTGTGTAGAAAACTCTGACGAATCAGTATCAACTGTACCTGGAATCTCCCAAGGGTCCAACTTAGAACTTGAACTCTTCTCTACTGCAGATGGAAGTTCACCCTCTACTAGATGAATGACGGTACCAACAGGAACTTGGATCACCTGCCACACAAGCGAGACGTCCTTAGTTTAGGTTTGATTAAGACAAACGATTTACATATACCAAAGACTCAAGAGAGACTAAAATTAACCTTGTCTGCTCCTCTGCTTCCTATCATATTTTTGGAAGACCCATTTCCGCCTCTCTTTGCATTCTGAAACATGTCACAAACAATTACACAATCAGATATCAATCAGTAACAGGGTAAATTCAATTAATAGTTAATTGTGCACAGATGTCGTGCAGTAGGTAAGAAAACATACAATGTGATGCTGCAGAGCACTCAAATCCCACATTGTAGGGGAACATTCTAATATCACGTCACCACCCCGTCCACCATTCCCACCTGCATTCAGTCCAAAAAGGAGGTAAAGAAAAGAGGAAACCCCACAGCTGATCATCATAGCAAATCAAGCTTGACTGCATATCATAAAATGAGTTACATTGGTAAAACAAAATGTATGAAGAAAATAGAAGGAAAAGAAGAAGCAATAAAATTATAAAGGTAAAAAGAAAATGAAAGACTAGGAACATACAAAGATACTAAACCTTTTTTGGTAACGGGAAATTCTCTGAAAAACAAAGTGGAGCAACTTTAGCTAGGAGGCAAGAATGAAAAGACATTCTTTAGGTCAGTGTTGTTAACAGCCATCGTTTCGTCACTAGAAGGGATGAACCAATGCGAAGTGGGGGAAACCGTTTCAGGAGTGAAGCATGTGCTTCAAGGAAGTGTGCACCTAAAACAATGATGCACAAAGTGATCCCAACAAGAAGTGGTTGGTTTTTTGAATCTCAAACTTGAAGAGTCTGATTATTATCAGTCGGATGCTGAAATAAGTACTTCAATTGCAATTTGATCATTATATTTACCAAGTTCATGTATGTTTGGAGTTTTTAAATGGGTTAATTGTGCACTATACTTCTCACTGGAAAACCCATGGACCTTGTTGTTTTCGCATACCATATTACCCCTGAACCATATACCCTACTAAACGGACTTGCAATTTTCAGCTCTTTATAAACCTACCCTTCAGCTTTCTTAATCCCTGTCCTCATAAAAGTTGAGTTACAATAACTTGCTTAAAGCAGATCAAACTAAATTATATTTCTCCTTCTCTCTCACGTTAACATTCCTCTCTCAAGGCAAGTGAACAAAGTAAAACTATCTTTTCCATTGTGGTGAATGACTTTCTTCTTGATTTTCTTTCAATCTTGTATTTCTCTTTCTGTAATTGAGGTTTTGGAGAATTCTAACTCTACAAATAATTGGTTTCGTGTTTCCTGAGTTTTCACTCCAAACAAGCATTTCATCCAACCAACAAATGAAGTAGTTAGTCTTGGAGCTAAAGTCTCCGGAATAGTTGGTTTATAGCTCAAACTTTACTAGTAAACAGTTGATATGTTAAATTCAGGATACATATATGACATATTGCTTGTCTAACTTTTATAATTTTCCATGGGTTGGTTACTTGGTGTTTACCTTGATTGTTGACAGTATCTTGATTGTTTATTCAGTAATCGAGCAGGTCGTCTTGTATATGTCCATCATGTCAAGTAAAAGAGAATAGTTGACCAAAAGATCTTTTGGGAACCAACAGATGAAATGTACGGTCAATCAATGTAATAAAAGAAAGAAAATTAAAGGAGAAAAAGAGCAATGTAAGAGAAGAACAAGAACTTAATTAAAGAACGGGTAAAACTTCAATAGGGAAAGAAAAGGAACAGAAGATGCAAGATGGATGTCAACTAGTTATATATTTTCCTCCCTGCCACCACTGAGGTATAAAGAGATTAGAGAACATACCATCAGGTCTGCCACGGCGATCATGTCGACTACGACGAATACTGTTACAACCGTTGCCACCATCACCTCCTTTGGCCCATATGCGAAAGCGGTCAATCATTCTACGTTCCTGTATGAAAACTTGTATAAACAGACAAATACGTACTGGGGTATAAAAGTGAATATACTGAAAGCAGCACTCATAGAGGGAGAGAAGTGGAAGCATCACGAACCTGTAGAGGAGCAAGCTTTGTTTTCTTGTGGACAATGTCTGAGAAAGAATAGGTTTGGATTAGCCATGGAGACCGCAAGCATCTTTGCCAAGCCTTCAAGTAGAGGACTTTCTGGCTCAATGACATATCCCTGCTCTACTCTGTTATCTTCCCAAGTCACCGAGGTTCCACACTATGAAAAAATCAGTTCTGATTCTTAGATTTAATCACCTGCTAGCATGAGTGACAGAAAAAGGCAGGAAATATTTAGAAATTTTGCAAGTGCTACATTTTGCATACCAGAGATAACAAGAAGAAATTAAGGCACCTCAGTCCAGGTATTCAAAGAAGATCAAATAATACATCCAAAGATTATTTTATGCAACTAGCACGTACTTTAGTCAAAAAAAGAATGTCTTCAATGGATCAACTATTGCTGTAATTTTTCAGGAAGCTAAACCAACACAGGATAATTAGCAAATGAGCGACACCCCGACATTTTGGTATGACATCTGTTAAATATGCAGTACAATGAATGTATGATAACAAATAATTGCATCAAATGTAGCATGTTCAAGCCAGGACAGAGGAAAAGGAGCATCTAAACAACTCTAGAACTAAGTGCTACATCTATCATTAATTTGGAAAAAAAAAGTATGCCATAGTTATATACTTAAAAATAGTTAACTCAATCACATAAATAGCTCAACTATAACAAACTTATTTGTGTTTTTAGTTTTAGATAGAAGAATATGTTTTGTTTCACTTCAAATATCAACCTCCTCCTTAAATTCTCGAGAGAAGTATTGAAAATACCACTGAACTTGGAGCAAATTATTAGTTTTGTCCCCGAACTACAAACAACCTTAAAAGCACCCCTCTACTTGGATACACCCCGATGTGCAATATGACATAACAAGTGGTCTCAAACTCTTGTACGAGAGTGAAACTCTTAATAAAAAGCAAAAAGTGTTGAAAATACCCTAAACTTGACGAGTATATAGAGGTGATTTTCACTCATGTTGCAAGAGCAAGAGTATATTTAAGTTCATTTAGTCAACTAAATGAGTGTTTTTAAGGTTGTCAATAATCCGTGCCGAGTTTAAGGGTGTTTTCAATACTTCTCTCTAAATTATATGCCTAAATCCCTAATTCTTTCGCAAATTTTATCAACAGCTACTACACCATTAGTCACAACAAAAGATTACCTTTACTTAAAAGCATGGATGGATTATCCGATCCGGCCAGTTCAGCAGGAGTTGGAATTACAGGTACAAGAAAATTTCCAAATGGAGAATCAAATATCCTAAAATTGCCAGTGCAGCCGTCTTGTTGTGCTTGAGCTACTGCAGAATTCCTATCATGTAGTTGCTTGGGATTGATGTTGCTTGTTTGTGCTGCAATCACCGACGTTGCTCTTCTTTTTGGCGGTCGAATGAAACAACTGCGTGGAGATTCACCATCAATTTTCCTTCCCTTCGGCTCAACAGACATGTTAAGCTACCATTTCTGTCTACTCGAGCCCTACAATACGTATTCAATTAGGTTTGAATTGCATCCCGTAGCCAATATTTACTGCTAAACCTAAGGTGCATTATCGACACTATATTTGAAAAGCAACACTCCAATAGCTTGGAAAACTCATAAATTTCAAAAAGAAAAATCATGTTATCACTTTTCCGGTCTCAAACATCAAAAAAATCATGTTTATACCAAATATACCTTCACAGATTAAAAGGCAAACAAATGAAGAAAGGAAGAGGAGAAAGAGATAGAATTTAGAAAGAAGACTGAAGTTTGAATATTCAAATCCGGCAAACGGAGGACAGTCGGCGGCGGGAAGTGTTTGACAGTGGCACAGTGATAATCAACAGCAAAAACTACAGGGATAGAATAGTCTCTTTTGTTTAGGTTTTTTAGAGAACAGTTAATTATTTTCTTTTAGTTGTTAATTATATTTTTTGTTTTTAAAAGATAAAAATGTCAAGTATGTTGTTTGAATTTCAAAGAGAGAAGTATCTCCAAAAATTTCATTCTACAAACTATTGACAGGCTTAAAAAATATTTTTTTATTTGACTAACTGAATTTAAATTCATCTTTAATCTTACAACATGAGTAAAATACACCCCTAAATTCTCGTCAAGTTTAGGGGTGTTTTCAACACTTAATTTTTTATTAAGAGTATTATACTCTTACAAGAGTTTGAAACCATTTGTTATGTCATGACTCATGTTGCATATCGAGAGTGTATTTAAATTTAATTAATCAAGTTAAAAGATGTTTTAAGACTGTCAATAGTTCAAAAACGAAACTAATAATTTACATCAATAACATAGAGATAAGTGTGAAAAACACGCCTAAACTATCCCTTTTTTTTAGTTTCATACCTGAACTATTGAGATTGTGAGTTTCATACCTAAACTATCACTTATTAGCTTGAGAAACACACCTCAGTGGTGTGTGTGTAATACGCTCTCTCTTTTATTAAAAAAACCTTGACACATGGCATTTTACATGGATAAAATATTTCACATTGACAAAAATTAAATAATAAACTATTAATATTAATTAAAAATTAAAGTATTACAATCCAAAAAAAAAATATTTGAAAAATAAATAAATTATTTTTCTTACCCCACTCCACCACCTCCCCCCCCCCCCCCCCTTTAATTTTAATTTTTTTTTAAAAAATAAAAATCCGACCACATCCTATTTAACCCTCCGCTCCTAATTTATTTGTTTTTTTTTACATTTTTCTCATTTGTGTTAGATATGTACATATATTTTTAGGAATATTTCTTCTACTTGTGTACCAAATATGACATAAATAAAAAAATTATTTTAAAAAAAGTCTTGTGGCGGTAAGTAAAAAATATTTTCGATATGTATACATCTAACACAAAACGAGAAAAAAATTGGAAGCGGAGGGTTAGGTGGAGTGGGTAAACCTCAACTTTGAGTCCAAAATTTCACCAAGTCTGGATCACCTCTACGGGCACTTCCTATGGCCTGTATGTCATCCTACGACTCATCCTGATCAACCATAGATCAACAACTGGGATTTGAATCTCAAAACTCAACACAATTCCTACGAGTTTGGTCTTTTCCTACCCACCTAACCCCTAAATTATATCGTTTTGACCCTATAACTACCCCTATAATTGAATTAACCCTTCAAAAATATCTCATTCTCTCACATTCACTCAAATTTACAAATTCCCTCCAAGTTCATCCCCTCCAATTCTCTCTCAAGCTCAAGGTGAAAGCTAGGGTTTCAAGTTTCAAGGTCACAACCTCAATCTCTTTCCTTAGGCTTTGATTATCAAGGTATGTGGAAATCCATCAATGGATCCCTTTCATCCATTGGGTCACAAAAGAACTTCAATCTCCAATTCAATTTCACCAAATTTAATTAGGGTTTATGTCAATCTCCATGAGTCTTTTTTATTATGATTCAATTCATGTTATTCTATCTTGCAAGAAAATCAATTTTGTCATCAATAGGATCAACTAGTGTTGGTACTTATGATTAACGAACACATTATTCCTAAATTAAAGCTTAATATCAACACTAGATGGACACAAATTGATCTTGCAAGAAAATCAATTGTGTCATCAATAGGATCGACTAGTGTTGGCACTTATGCTTAACAAACACAGTATCAACATTAGATAGACACAAATCGATCTTGCAAGAAAATCAATTCTGTCATCAATAGGATCAACTAGTGTTGGTACTTATGCCTGCCAAATACATTATTCCTAAATTAAAGCTTA
>NW_006239473.1:121158-142581 GCF_000226075.1 Solanum tuberosum
GACACAAATTGATTTTGCAAGAAAATCAATTTTGTCATCAATAGGATCAACTAGTGTTGGTACTTATGCTTAACAAACACATTATTCCTATATTAAAGCTTAGTATCAACACTAGATGAACACAAATCGATCTTGCAAGAAAACCAATTTTTTCATCAATAGGATCAACTAGTGTTGGTACTAATGCTTAACAAATATATTATTTCTAAATTTAAAGCTAAGTGTCAACACTAGATGGACACAAATCGATCTTGCAAGAAAATCAATTTTGTCATCAATAGGATCAACTAGTGTTGGTACTCATGCTTAACAAATATATTATTTCTAAATTTAAAGCTAAGTGTCAACACTAGATGGACACAAATCGATCTTGCAAGAAAATCAATTTTGTCATCAATAGGATCAACTAGTGTTGGTACTCATGCTTAACAAATATATTATTTCTAAATTTAAAGCTAAGTGTCAACACTAGATGGACACAAGACACAAATTGATTTTGCAAGAAAATCAATTTTGTCATCAATAGGATCAACTAGTGTTGGTACTTATGCTTAACAAATATATTATTTCTAAATTTAAAGCTAAGTGTCAACACTAGATGGACTCAAATCGATCTTGCATAGATTGGACATCTGCCAAAGGGTCTAAATCCACCCTCAATGAACATGTTATATCTGAGTGGTCCTTATCTGCCTCTTGCCATCAAAACTGGCATTGTATCCGGGATCTTAGCACTCACAGTAAGTCGTTTTTATCCATTACGAGTGATTGGTCATAGAAATTGTAAAGAAGTGGTTCGTGATCAACGTTTTCGTGGACTTACAGGAAGGGATTGCAGTAGAAAGGACATTTTCTGCTTTGAAGAATTACCAAGTTGATGGAAACAAAGAAATGATGGCTATTGGACTAATGAACATGGCTGGATCCTGTTCTTCTTGCTATGTTACAACAGGTACCAACCTCATTCAGTCATGGAGCCAGAAATTTAAATAAGGGCATTAAAAAAAAAAACTTACGCCAAGGGATCTCTGCCCTTGGCATCATTGGCCTGTGGTTTTAGCTATCTATAGATATAAGTAAGATTTTCTGTTCTGTTTTACCTAGATAAGTTTTACTTTTACAGGATCATTTTCTCGATCAGCAGTAAATTACAATGCTGGGGCTACAGCTGTGCTAATCACCCTGCTGTTTCTAATGCCACTGTTCTATTACACCCCCATTGTCATCTCAGCCTAGCCATTGCAGTAAGCATCCCCTCGAAAGTTTCAGATTTTAAGTCCTTCTTATCTTACCTAACTAATATTTTCTGTTTTTTGCTGATGAAATTTTAGGTTGGAGTTTCGGTTTTTAAGATCTTGTTGCATGTTACAAGGCCAAATACTGGTGTCTTGGGCAATATTCCTGGAACTCATGTATATCAAAACATGAACAGATATAGAACAGCAGTTAGAATTCCATCTTTCCTGATACTAGCTGTAGAAGCTCCTATCTACTTTGCAAATTCTACTTACTTACAAGAAAGGTTAGTTTCTGTATGTATTTCACAGTTTCATTTACTTGGAATTCCCGTTTGTTAACTACAGGATATTGAGATGGATACGCGAAGTGGAAGGGATGATAGAAACCAACCAAGAAACTGCTGCTGCCGGAGTTTGCTGCTGCTGCTGCCGCCTCTGCGCTGCTAATGCGACCTGCTACTGCTGCTGATCGAGGCGCGCGGCGAGCCGATCGGGGATGGTGGCGCGACCTCCTGCTGCTGCTGATCGAGGCAGCGCCGGTCGAAATGGGTGGGGTGGGCGCCGGTCGGGATGGGCGGGTGGAATTATATGTTAGCTCTTCACCTCTACATCATTACATGAGATATTAAGTTCATGATTTGACGACAGACTGATAGAATTTGTACATTACTCTATAAATATAAGTAGAATTATCTCCTAATTCATATCAACGTAGTTTCATACTCTCAATATGGATTATTGATATTTTTTTATTTATTTCACGAATTCTTATAACTTTTTATTTATAAAAGTATACAAATTGTTACACTTTTTGAAACAATTAATTGTAGGTGTAAAATGAAAATTTAGTATTATGCACAATAGCAAAATTATGATTAATAAGAATATTTTAAACAAACCGACCTCCGAATGTCGCTTTTATTAGAAGTAATTAGATTAAATAAAAAACCGACCTCATGAGGTCGGTATCACATTAAATTTTAAGATAAATAAAAAGTAATCATGTTAATTAAATAAGACTGACATCGGGAAGTCGGTATTTTATATTAATTTTTTTTTTGACTTATATAAAACCGTCATCCGAAGGACGGTTTATTTAAAGTTAATTGAAAATATTAATTTATTAATTTTCTGGAAGTCACTATATAAATATTTTTAATGAAAATTAATTTAATTACATACTATTTAATTTTACTGACTTCCGGAAGTCGGTATTATAGTTTTTTTTGTTTTTATTTTACACAAAATCGTCCTCCGGAAGACGATTTTAAATAAAATTAATTCAAAATATTTCTCAATTTTGTTTTTATATTTAATTGTGAAAAAATAAAATATGGTTATTTATTTATTTAATACCGACATCAAGAGGTCAGTTTTTATTGTAATTCATTTTTTTTGGGAAACATTCCGACCTCCAGAGGTCGGTATTTGATTTTTTTCGCTTTATTTTGCTTAAAAACCGACTCTTTATAGTTGATTTCAGGTTTTTTTTTTTTTTTTAACAATACCGACCTCCGGAGGTCGAAAATTACCGACTTTCATTGGAGGTCGATAATTTTTAGGTCGGTATTCACTGTTTTTTTAATAGTGATATAACCTAATTACATGATTTATAATTGATTTCGACCCATGCTTTATTCTTTGATATTTTTCATCCATGAACTATATATGAACTATGATCATATGATAAATTGATAAGAGATTTTATGCATGTTTTATGTAAGGATTAAGTTATGATTTAAGGATGCTTTTAAGTTAAGTATATATCAATGGATTGTGAAAGGTTTTCTCACAACTTGCAGAGAAAATGGTCAAATGGTCAAATGACTTCCCAATCTATTAGTCAATTCTCGACTACACACTTATACTTTATGGGGGTCCTATTACCCCCCCTAGACATTTTAAAAGTGGAATATATTACCCCTTAAAAGGTCACACCCAGATTTGTGGTAAGTGGTGGCTGCACGCACGATGCCACATAAATATATTGTACTTTTTTTATTAAAATATTATTATTCTACTTTTTTATTCGATTTCCCTTTTAAATTTGTTTTCTTTTCTATTTCAGCATATTCTTCTTTTCTTTGACTACAAATTTTCTGCCACTAAAGTGAAAATTCGAAGTTCCATTTCTAAAACCTCAAAAATTTTAGTTTCTTAATCTTTGTTTGAATTATTTTCAGAGAAGTTCTCAATTTTCTTATACAAGCCAATCTTGAATATCTAGGTTTGGTATTTAATGGGTGTTCTCCGATGAGTATTGTCGGAGTTTGGGTAGCTAAAAAATGAAGTATATTTGAATGAGATATGAATTTGATTGGTGAAATTCTTGAAAGTTTACGAATTTTCAAAGTCGTAAACATATTGATTTGGTTCACAACAATTTAAAAGGAGAAAATCTTTAGGGTTGTTCATGTTAAAGAATTTGATGTTGATATACTTGTATAGTAATCACTAATCAACTTTCAGATCTGATTTGAATCTAGGTTTCTTCAATTTTGTGCGTTGTTATACTTGAAGTATAAAAATTTAGCTGTAAAAGATACTAATTTTGACTTTGATGCTTTGTTATTTTATTTACTCAACTGAGTTTCCTCTATATTGTTCAATTTTGTGTTTTTGTGCTTCAACTTATGAACACTTAGCTATGCAAAAGTGTTGATTTTTAATTTGATCTCGTATTCTCCTAATTTTTTCAAGTGAAGTCGATTTCTTTTGAAAAAAGAAGAAGAAAGGAGATAGCGGTAAAAGTAACTATTATTAACAGTGAGGCGATTTCTTACTTTTTTCCAGACAACTTAAATCAGACGGAGTGTTGAAGAGATAGAGAAAGAAGAGCAAGAAAATAAAATGAAAAAGATAAAGAAAAGTAAAAAGTAGCATACATAATTTATTTATTTTAAATCAGAAAATTAATATGAAAAAGAAAAATAAGAAAGTTTGTATCTCACTCTCTTTGAGAAAGTGAATTACACTTTCTTTGCCAACTCAGCATTAGGGAGCAAATAATTCTACTATAAAATAGTTCAAGGGGGTAATAGGACCCTCCTAAAATATAAGTGTGTAGTTGAGAATCCACTAATAGAATGGGGGGTCATTTGGCCATTTTCTCCAACTTGCAAGGAAGTCATGATTTTTTATGCTTAGGAAGGTAAGTGTCTATTATGAAGAAGTTTATGAAATCATTGTTTTGAAAGGAGCTACTCTTATACGACTTTATGGTTTGAATTGATATTTTGACTATCATATTTTCTAATGTTATGCTTAGATAATTGACTTTGCCTATTCCGTTGAGATTTTACTTAGCATCGAGAGGACTTTGAGGTGAAGGCTCAATCAGGGTAATCTCTAGGAGCAATCTCTTAGTCCGAAACTATGCGCCCTTGTAGGAATGTCTTAAGTGACGGATCCACATAACATTAATGATATGATACGGAGTTCTACCTTGATAAGTAGACTCTCCCTTTTCGGTGTGGGAGTTACACCGAATTTCAAGCTATAGCTCACATGGTCTATTATCGATTAAAACTAATATCCCATAAAAAAACTATAATTTTTCCTTAAAGCTTTCATTATACCTTTTTATTAATGCTTGACCTTGTCTCATGGTTTTAATTAATGACTTTGCTTTCTAAACTTTTAAACGTTCTACTTAGTCATGCATTACATGTGTTAAGCCTACTATGATATCATGTCTACGTTTATGCATTTTCCCCCATACTTAGTACATTCCATGTACTAATGCATACTTGTGCCTATATTGTCTCATAATTAATATAGGATTTGACGCTCCTTCTCCTCCCGCTCGTGGCTAGCTTGGATTTCTAATAACTATTGGATTGGTGAGTCATCATACTGCGAGGGCAAAGCCATGACGACCGTTTATTGCTTTTATTGTTTACTCTTAAACTTTGTATGTGGTGTATGGTTACGTCTCAACCGCTCCTAAGTTATTTTAGAAGGACTTGTCAAGACTTAGTTATGATTCTACATTCATGTTCAAACTTCCTTTTATGATACGAGACGTCCTACTTAAACTCTCTAATTGTATATTCTATTGTGTTGTATGTATGTCAAGTGGCTTGTGTAGGGTCTTTCGAGGTCCTATACGACATGTCATGTCTAGGGTATACTTTGGGTCGTGACAACTATTTCAATATTTTTGGGAAAATGCATAAGAACCCCCCCAGCCTATACCTAAAATCTCTGAGACACACCTAACCTTTACTAAGGTCCTATTACCCCCTCGAACTTATTTTATATATAATTTTCTACCCCTTTTTGGCCTACGTGGCACTATCTTGTGGGCCCAGCGCGTGTTGACAATTTTTTCTAAGGATAGTGCCACGTAGGCCGAAAAGGGATAGAAAATTAATTAAAAAATAAAGTTCGGGGGGTAATAGGACCTTAGTAAAGGTTAGATGTGTCTCAGGGATTTTGGGCATAGGTTGGGGGGTTCTTATGCATTTTCCCAATATTTTTATTTTAAGTTTAGCTTAGAGGTCATATTTGGTGCACCTGAAATTTTCAAATCCTAAGTTCGCCTCTGAGTACAACTTTTAAAATTCAAATTACATGTCCAAATAAAAATTTCCGCATGCCCTTTCTGATGCAATTTACGATGCTAAATAATATGTTGTTAGAATATCTATCCTAGTAGGAAGATCAACTTCAATGTAACCTCTACCTAAACCAATGATTCAAATCATGATTTTAAGTTCATGTCTAACACCTACTTAGTTTCCGCAATGATACTGATTCAACTTAGTCGGTAAACATCCTTAAAACACTTATACTCTATATGAGCTTGGACTCACAAATTTATTCCTCTCATATAATCTTTTTTTTTTTTTGAACCCCAGGATAACCCGCAACCGCTACAACCTCTGCCCTTCGGATGAGCACTCTGTGGTGAGCACTTTGTGCGCATTGGGTAAATTCCCCACTGTGTAATAGCCTGCAAACAATACCTAGGGGATGTAAACCGCACTAGGCAAGCCCTATGCGACAGGCTCGACGCAGAAGACACTGAGGGGGTATCGATCCCGGGTCATCCGTGTGGATAACTACCCTCCAAACTAACTGAGTCATCCCGAAGAACAACCTCTCATATAATCTTATTGGTCATGAATATTAATTTAAGGCTTTAAGGAGCGCTAAAATTGCTTGGGGCTTCACACGTCAGAATATTCCATTTTTGCAAGTTTACGTCGACATGAAATATTAATATTCCTATCTAATATTGTTATCAACTTATTGTCTTTTTACCTATTTTAATGTAATAAAGTGAAGATATATCTAATCGAAGCATATACAATTATCACAAACTAAAACATTAATTTTTTAGTTTTGATAATATTAAACTAAATATTGTTTCTCAAATTTGCAAGATCATATAAGATACGATCATTTTGGATTTAACATAAGGTTATTAATATAATAACTTCATAAGCTATTTTTCAAATAAGTCATCATTCCTTTTTTATGTAGAAGAGGAGAATACAAAATAGAGAAAAAGAATACAGGTCAAATACAAAACATTTTGCTCAACACCTTGTTTGGATGGTTGTTACCCGTTGTATTGTATTGTATTGTTAGTTTAAATACAATGTTTGTTTTGATAGTTACTTAAATTCTATTGTATTGTATCGTTTAAATCCATCGTTAGGTAACGACGAAAAGACTCATTTTATTTAATGATCGATTGGTGTGATTGCATTGTTACCTTAATATTTTCTTCTCATTTTGTTATTTAATAATTATATTTTATCTTTTATACCCTATATTTTCATAGTAGCTCTACTATGTACCCTACTTTTCTTGTTGGTTTATCATTCAAATTATGGATATGTGACATTATGTAACGACGGAGAACTATACAATCCATTCAAACTATATTGTATTCATTAAAACAATACGGTACAATACAATACACCATAACATAATATAATACGTTACATTATGAAACAATACTTAACACTCGAAACTTCATTCTGGACTACATACTTAATTCTGGTTGCAATAGGAAAGGTTGGGATTGTTCCTCGTCTATTGTTTTCTGCTTTTCCTTCTTACTTTGCTCATTTTCACCATAAAAGTATGATATGAATCCACAAATAGCTAGAAAAATAGCAATTCCCTTTTCAATTTGAAATTTTTCACGGAATAAAATCACAGCTAAGACTTCAGTAATGGGAAGTAAGAAAGCACTAATAATTCCAGAGAGCAAAGATGAAGAATAAAAAATTACTCCAACTATTCCCAATAGTGTGAATTGCCAAATAATGGCACAACATACCAGCACCAAATAATACTTAACGTCTCCAATATCAAATTGGCTTGCCTCTTCTTGAATTGCCTGTTCAAATTTAAATAAGTTATTAATAATAATTTCGTTTATTCCAAAAAAATTTTTGCCTATTATAATGATGAATTGTTATACGCACTAGGCAAACTCAGTGCAACGAGCTCGACCCAGAAGGTAAACCCCTCGCTTTTGCTTGCAAGGAGTTTTTGAACTTGAGACCTTCAACATGGAAGTCTGAACTTCATTTTTTAATTTCTCACATTTTCCAAGTTCAAAAGGAATTTTTACGTTTTAGTTTCATCATTTGAACTTATAAAATTTGTTAAAGTTTAATTATATTTTCATTATAAATAACAAAACTATTATATAAAAAAATTAAAATATTTTTTTTCGATTATAATGTAATACTATCATAAAAAGTAAACATTACCTGAAAATCCTTGTTAATAATCACTCCAACGGTGGAAAAAGCTGTAGCAAAAATAGCAATAATCATTTGAATTTCCAATACAGTAGTGTAAGTAATAGCTTTTTTCGCGTTCATGTAAATCATTTCAATAAGGGGCAATAGTAACCCATAAAGAACGGCTCCTATAACCGACATAAAAAAACCCATCATATAATCCATTGTGGACTCGCCCGTGGGCAAGTCATTGTCTGTCGTCCGCAGCGCCAAAATGGCGGCTGCGGCGATCAACAAAGCAACAGAAATCGCCGAATACGCGGTCAATTTCTGCTTAATGAGTAGCACAGCGAATAGCGTAGTGAACGCTAGTTGAGTCGCGTTAATAAGCGTTGAAGTTGAAACGGGTAATTTTGCGGGCCCCCAAGAGTTAAAGTAGGCAATAAGTCCCGTGAGAATTCCTAGGCCAGCTGAGCCTAGGAATTCTCTACGAGTAATAAAAATGATTTGAGGATCAATTTTACGACGTTGAAAATACGCGATAGCAAGAGGGATGAGAATGATTGGACAGCCAACGGTTTTTAACCAACTAGACATCCAAATTCTTTGGCCACCATGAAGAAAGTATAAACGAGAGATCAAAGGTCCACCACATCTACCAATTGAAAATATAACAATGTTCAAAAATAGTAAGTAATTCTTCATTTTTAATTGTCGTTGTAGTAATACTATTTTTGAGAATTTCCAGTATTTATTCATGAGTATTTATATTAAATCTTACCATGTGTTAATTAAATATTGATTGTATGTCTTTTAATTTATTGACATGAGTATTTATATTACATCTTACTAGTTTGATTTTGTTTATTGGTAAGCACGTTGCACAACTTGTTATTTTTTTATTATTCTTCAATAAAAAAAGGTTGTGTGTAGTGTATATATAAGTGTTTATTTGATTTAGTATGAATGAAATTTATTTCATGACTTCTCTTTTCTATTTTTTTAAAAAATAATCTTGTAGTGTGAGATGCGCTACTGTGTTGTTTAATACTTATTCACACTCTTGTATATTTTTCAATACATGTTATGCATTTATTAATTTGACTAGTCACTTTCCCATCTTTCTTAGGTGGTATCGGAGCCAGCTTGAGCGTACGTCAACTATTTAACATGATAAGGTAACTTTAAGTTTACGCAAACACGAAGATATTATCTAGTAGTTTTTTTAGCTTCCGTTGAAATTTAACGTAAGACCTCTTCATTCTCTTCTCATTTTATTATCACTACATTATGCTCTTTAATGATTTTTTCAAAAAAATATTCAACCTCTTTTATTTGGCAGAAAGAACAAAATGTGGAAAAAGGAAGAAGATTTAAACAAGAACATAAATTATAAGAACATAAAATTCCAGTTTAAAATAGTAGTAAAAGGTATGAACTCAATGATGTGTACTTAGAGGGCTCAAAGTTCGAACTCTTTCAATCACATTATTTATTTATTAGTCCATGAATATTGTGATAATATGATTTTTGCAAAACATTCACGGAATCCTCCGTATGAAGTTGGGGGAGAGGTACGCACAGTTTCACCATTGATATGATATTTTTGCGCATTTAGGAGTCAATTTACAGAAATAAGGTGATTTTCTTAGTTTTTCGGGTGCGTTAGCCCATGGATATTTGGTGATATGGCCGATGGGCAATTTTTTTTTGTAAAACCTTTATGGAACCCCTCCCCGTAGGAAGTTGAGGGAGCAGTACATACAATCTCACCATTTTTACGACATTTTGGGGGCAGTTTACATGAATTAGACATTTTTCAGGTTTTCATGTGTGTTAGCCCATAATATTGTGGTGATATGGATTTCAGACGATATTTTTGAAAAACCTTCATGAAACCCTCCGTAGGGAGTTGGGGAGCAATACGTGCAACCTCACCATTTTTGTGACATTTTTCGACATTTAGGGGACAATTTACATGAATTAGCCGTTTTTTCTCAATATTTGTGTGTGTTAGCCCATGAATATAGTGGTGATATGGCTTTTATACGATTTTATTGCAAAACCTTTATGGAATCCTCCGTAGGAAATTGTGGTAGCATTAGTATAGTGTCACCATTTTTACAATATTTTTGGACATTCATGGACCAATTTACAAGAATTAGGTGATTGTCTTAGTTTTTTGAATAACACATATGAATATTGGGGTAATGTGACTTCCAGACATTTTTTTTGCAAAACCTTTATGGAACCTTCCACAGGGAGTTAGGAGAACTGTACATACAGTCTTACCATTTTTACGACAATTTTTGGGGATTTTTTTTATATATGAATTAGACAATTTCTTAAGTTTTCTATTGTGTTAGACCATGAATATCATGTTGATATCACTTTCAAACGTTTTTCTTGCAATACCTTCACGAAACCCTCCGTAAGATGATGAGGTACACCGATACATAAAATCACGATAAAGAATGTTGAAACCTTACACGAAAGCTCGTGCACGTAAAATTCAAATAATATTCATCATCATCAATGACGCAACCACATATATTCTAAAGGTGTCAACTAACACCACTTCACTCAAAAGGTAGTATGTCGATAGGTGAAAAGTTTTATTTATATGCAATCTATTTATTGAATCCTTAAATTTACTATTATATTTTCTTTTTAAAATTTTAACAACCCTTAAAAAAGTTTAGTTCCTTCATTTTAGTCAAGGTATAATCTTAAGTTGATACTCACAAAAGGACAAATAAGTTTTAAGCAAGTAAATCTCATTTTGCATAAACCATTTGCAACAACTATTCTCATTTTTTTGTAGAAAAGAAAATCTACGAATTTTTTTTTTATTATAAAAATTGGACAAATACTCACTCTCTAGAAGTATTGTTTTTCTTGTCCTAAAAAGAATCAAAAGTCACTCTTTGATTGTTTATTTTCAAGAATTAATGGAAGATCCAATGATGGATGAAAGAGAAAAGTTGATGGTTTTATCAACTATTCTGTTTTATCCATCATTGGATCTTTTATTGATTCTTGAAAATGAACAATTAAAGAGTAAAATATGGTTCTTTTGGGACAAGGAAAAAATGCTTCTATAAAGTGAGTATAGTTTTTCAAAACCTTATTTTGTTCAATTTTTAATGTAATTTTTTTTTCAGATTATTTTTAAAGATGAGATCGACAGAACTTCTCACAAGTTCTATAATAGACAGTGCAACAATCAACAAAATCAGTGAAATTTGTCCGAATTTAAGAACAAATAATGGTATTAATCCCTTGATTGAATTCAATCCACTTGAACTTTTATTTGAATAAAAAAATAGCTAAGAAAATGCAAAACGACTCAAAGTAAGAAATAAGGTCCATAGATCTACAACTCAAGAATGTTCAGATCAAATCAAAACAACAATAGATCAAGTTCAGAAGCATACCTTTTCCTCGAAGATAAACCAGAAATGGTCATTAGCGTTTCAGTGATGTTGAGGTTTTAAAAGAGTAGGAGCAGAATTGAGACTTCAGGGTGGAGGTCGATGAGCTCTCTGAGAAGATCTGGAATGTCCCTCTTTTCACTTTTTTTTTACTGCTTTTGTGTCCTTCCACTTTTCATTTTATCTCCTTTTTTTGTTTCTTTGTTTATGTATTTATGTGTTTTGAAGTGGGATTGGAAGGGTAAACTTTTATCATTTGGGGAAAAAATAATTTTTAATTAAATATGTATTGCAAAGTACACTCTTATATTGTCTATCAATCATAAACCCATCAATCAATATGTTAAATCATGTCCAAAGAATGATAACTCAATTATTTTGAAGCAGTTGTGTAGTAGGGAGAGGAAGACACTGAAAAAAATGGAACAATTTACAAAGTCCTTGAAGGCAACAAAAAAATAGAGATGATACCTAGCCTATGTTATTTCATCCAACAAAAAGGACTTGATAAAATAGAGGATCTGGAGTCAAGAGTAGAAGTTTTAAATCTGGAGGAAGCCATCAACACTCTTAAAGGGCGGCGGAGCAAAGCTACCCGTGCACTCTATCTGTTACATGACTACTTGCAGGAAGATAGTGAGCAAATATCAGAGGAAGAAAAAAAGGAGAAAAATAAGGAAAAGGACTTGCCAAATGAAGAGGCTCGCCTCCTTTAGACAAGATCCGACAACAAAAAACAAGCACAACTCATGTAATCTGAAAAAACAACTGGAAAAGAACATTGAAGTCAATAGCAAGAAAGGAGGATGAACTCAGAAATAAGATACTTACTCTTGTTAGCTGATTTTTCAACAATCAAGAGGAACATCAACATCACGTTGATAATCTATAGCAAGAGAAGGCGGAGAGATGAATTAGTCACAAAAAGCAGCATTCTCAGGTCAGGAAATGAAATTATGAAATCAAGGGAAGAGGAGAAGAAAGCGGCGAAAGGATAAAGATGAATGAAGTGATAATATTGGAAAACCCTACCTTGAAATAGATATATATTCATATCTGAATTGGATGGGCCTGGGTCTTATTTGTTATTTGTTTTTTGTTATTGATTAAATGATTCTTATTTTAGTAATTGGCTAGTTAGGGTTGGGCTTTGCCCGTGAAGGTGTAAGGAGGTGTAAATTTGTTTCCTGTTGAAAAGTCATGAATAAAAAGTCAATTTTTACTCTTTTTTAAAAAAAAGTGTTATGAAGTGGACTCAAACACTTTGGCTAGCCCACATGTACTTTCATTTTTATTCTAATAAAAATTAGACACAATGAGATTTTGAGGGGAAAAAATGTGGTTATTTAATGTCAAATAAATATATATAAAAAAATTGCTAAATTTTTTAAAACGAACTATTTATTGTACGCTAGCCTCTTTCACACCAGGCGACTCCTATGGAGTTTTAGCCTCCACGGCCGAAACAATCTCTACCCAGCCTCAAGCTGTGGAAGAGACGCTTGAAAAGCCTAGTTATACGTCTATTTTTAATCCATCGACTTGCACTCAAAAATCTGATGGAAAACTTCCATTAAAATTAAAACCCGTGATCTATGTTCATGGAGAACCTACTGTGAGTTTCAACTTTTCGGATTTGGAATCATATATCCAAGAAGAAAACTTGCAATATGCTCTTGTTGCTAAGTTTTCTTATGGGAGACCCGATATGATTGATCTTAGAAAGATTTTTACACGACACTTTGAAATCAAAGGAGATTGCAATTTAGGACTACTAGATCATCGTCATGTTCTGGTAAGACTATCGAATTGGGAAGACTTTGTGGAGGTGTACTCTAAGGCAGTATCATTCATCGCAATAAAAGAAAAGGGTGTGAATAATCAATACCAATGTCGAATTCAACCCTGGACACCATGGTTTAATCCAAAAGAGGAGACATCAATTGCTTTAGCTTGGATTTCTTTTCCGAGTCTGTCAACATAGATGTTTGCTCGTGAAGCGATGCCTTCACTTGCATCTGCCATTGGGACATCCCTACAAGTTGATAAGGCAACAACGGATAAGTCAAGGCCTAGTGTAGCTAGGGTAAAAGTGGAGGTTAATCTATTATCATCTCTTCCGAATAGAGTTAGAATGTTTTTAAAAGATGAAAAAACTTGTGTCATTAAAGAGGTGTTGCAAAAAATTGTCTATGACAAACTGCCTTCATACTGCACAACATGTAAACACTAGGGTCATAAGGAGGAGGAATGTAGACTGACTATGGAGGTAGAAGGTGGACTGATTGATGAAACAAAAATTAATGGGAAAAAGTTCGAAGGAGATTTGCGATCAATTTTGGATGAGAAAAAAAAAGTTCTTTCTCTTAAACAAACAAAAAAAGAGGTAACATTACCAACTTCTTCTAACAACAATTCTAAAAAAAATAGTGGGGAAAAAGTTGATGCACCACGTCCCCTACTTGTTGCTGCAACATCTGGGAACAAATAAGATACATAAGTTATGTTACCTGGGACACTAACTTCTAAGATTACTGAGCAACTTGGTACGACCACATCGGGGTCTTCCACTCCTGTCCATATTGATGTTGAGGCACAAAATAATGTAGATAATAACTTAAGGCAGTTGATCGTTACATCACAAGTCGCCATAGAGCAGTTATCGTCTATATTTGTGAACGATAGAGAGTTGGGTTCGCCTAATTCAGTTGTGGTTACTAAATCAAGGAAAGATGAAGCCAAAAAAGGCAACACTACCGTAGAAAAATCCAGTAATCAATGGACTTTGGTCTCACATAAAAAATGGTTGGTTCTAAGTCCTCAAATAATCACACTTTGCACCAAAACAATTCTACACATGTTGAGTTTGATAGAAGTAATAGTGTCGTTGAATGTACTCAGTTTGATGTGTTACGAGATGAGAAGTTTGGACAATATGAAGGGCTACATGTTACGGATGAATTATCTGCTTAATCTGGGAATACTTTAGACTTGGACAAGCAGATTGAGCAAACGGGAAAGTTGAAACAATGTTGTCACGATGAACATACTAATCAACAAGCTCTTGTGACACATGAAAATGAGTTCACTGTTACGGAGAAGATAGATGGCAAAGAAATCAATCCAAATACACCTACTATGTTTATTTTAGATCAAAAGGTAGCTACAAACAATTTGAATGAATCTAAGGAAAAACGAAGGGGGGGGGGGGAGAGTGCTTCAAGATGGGCAGATTTAGTTGAGGAAGAGAATCATACTCCTTCACCTAGTAGGAGTAAGTTAAGCCCTCAAACACTTGAATTTGTGCCTACAAGTAAAGCAAATTCATCTATGGCAGTCATAGGTACTTCATCTAACTTGAGCGCTACAAAAGTAAACATGGATGATAGAGATTTTCTTTATGACTTGGACAATGACATGTCTGATGGAGACGATGAAGATGAAATGTTGGATATATGCTTTGATAAGGTGGCTAAAGAGGGGGATCTTTCACCTAGACAACAAATTAAGAAGTGGAAGCACCAAATGCAAAAGGAAGACACATAGAAGACAACATAGTTAGGATGGTAAGGTGAGCGAGGATTTTGTTCCAAGACACCTACCGATGAGACTAGCAAAGCAAAATCATATGACAGTGTCAACAACTTTATCAAGATCCAACAAATCCAAGAAGAAGTGATGAACTATCAATTATTTTTGGACAAATTTGAAGAAGAAGACAAGAGGCAAATACCTCAGATTACTTTAGACGGGCAAACTATTTGTTTTAGATCATACATATATCAAATGAACTTTGAGGTGGCTAACTCATCTTTATTCTTAGATTTTATATTCTTGCATTATTTAAGTATATCATCATAAAGAGTATTATAAACTCCGTGATGATCATAGAATACCTAATTTTCTCTAGTTCTTTTTTTCTTCATGCTTGTTAATTAGTAGAGATTTGTTGTCTCATTAGGATTAGTAAGGTAAGGCCTAGCCCCCCTTACTTGTACTTATCTCTATTTATATCTTTTTATTTTTATTTTTTTTAAAAGAACTATTTATTGTCAATTAAGTCCATAGGTTGTTATGTTATGTCAATTTTTTCTTTTTATTTTCTTCATAGAGAATATCACAAAATTTATAAAATCGAACTTAACTATGAATTTCATCGCTAAGTAACTTATAATCAATAATATTTTTTTATAATCTATCGCTATTCTATTATTAGTAGAATTAACGAACGATTCTTTCGATTACCTTACAACACAAACATCATTATTCAATATCATCCGATTAGAAATAAATGGTTAATCTAGAATCATGCATATTTATAAATCGTAGTTATGCTAGATCTACGACGAAAATCATATGTATGATATCCGAAAAAATGAATAGCTACTTATTCGTATCAATTCTGAATTGATTATTTGGCGCTTTAGGAAGATCTACGGAGAAATCATTCTTCGCCTGTTCTCCATCTAGACCTTTTAAGAAACTACATTGCTATATATATATATATGTGTGTGTGTGTGTATTGGGAGAATGCAATGTAAGATTCTAGTAAAACGAATGCATAAAATCTTTCAGCTCCAAAGTTGTGTGCATAATTTAAGCATTTTGCAAGATAGAGTATCGTGAGACACGTTAGACATTTGATTAAGCATTGCCATTATGTATCATTGTGGAGTTGGATGGAATCATGGAACTAGAGGTGACAATTGGGACGGAATTGGGGTGAGGCGGGGGGATTTTAAATGGGGTAAATGGCAGAAAATAATATTTGAAATACTTTAATACTACTAAATAGGACAGGACAGGGCTAAACAGATTTGGGTTTGGGTTTAGCTTGCGGGCTAAAATTTTGCAATTAACATTGTGAATATTAGGGAAAACTACATAAATTAGATTCATTAAGTAAAGTATTTACCCAAATTAGACCTAATTCAAACTATTTATCCTGATTGGACCCACGACTCAAACTATTTACGCAAGTACCCCCTTGTTCTATTCATTGAACTATTGCTTCTCCATCCTTGATACCATTGGAGTATATATATACTATGATGATATCAGACATTAATTTAACAGTCTTTATATTGAAACACTATCTCTTCCTCTTTGATGTCATCAAAGTATATATATACTCTAATGATATTAAAGAGTAATTGAGTATGTTTTATGCGAATTAAAAACATAGGGCCTATGAAAGTGAATAGCCATATTAAGTATATCTTTATGGGTTAGCATGGTAATTTTCATACTTATTTCAAATGCTTAAGTTCAAAAAAATGCTTCCATTTTGCATAGGAAAAAATGAGAACATTTAATTTTCTTTTGTACACCCGAATCGCCAACTTTCTTTTGTAATAGTATTTATACATCCACTATATGATATTATATATTTATTATACACCATGTATCAACTTTGTAGTAAAGTGTATAATTGTGCTAAAGGGTGTGTATACACATGTTTACCTTGTTATACAAAATTGTGCAATATTCCTTATACAACAATCGAGTTTGGTCTCACACGAATTTCAACCCACGAAACTTCATTCGAAACGGATAAGAAATATCAACAAATAACTCAAATCTTCATTGCATAACTTCAAATTTTAACAACTTCAAAATGACATTATCAACAAACAAAAATAAACATTACAACAAACCTCAATCATCAATTTGTCCAAAAAAATTCACAAATCACAAAACTCATTAGTGAATTTTCAAGCTTCTAAAAAATTCAATAATGGAGTTTTAATTTTTCATTTTAGTACACACAACAATGTTTAGATTTGAGATGATAAACATGATTGCTACCTCAATCAATTTCTAAGCATAAAAATGAATATCATAATCACAAAGTAAGTGATTAATGTTGATCATGTTTTATTGTGAAATTTATTTTAAAAAAGAAGTTTTTGTTTTTAAAGTGAATAATAATATTTGAAAATTGATATGGAATTATAAAAGTGCATCATTAATGTCCTCATGCAGAACAGGCAGCTAATAAAAATTTCATAAAATATTTGAGCTCCATAGTCGTGAGTATTTGTTTAAACATTTTGCCAGATAAGAGCATCTTGAGACATGTTAATTAGACATTTGATCAAGTATTGCAAGATCTTCATACCAGATTGTTTTTATATTTTGGCAGTCACATTCTATTATGCAAGATTTTAATCATTTCCAAAAAAAAAATCTATCTGCTTTTGATATGTTGGGTAAGACCTCCCATCCTAATGTAGGGCATGGTCTGCGTACCTATTTGTGAGATTACGCGCTTCTAATTGATACGTAAATTAGAGCAATATCGGTGTTCCATTATAAATTGGAGTTACGTAGAAATGTTGTTGAGAAGAGAATACAATTTATTAATAAAAATGTGCTGTCTATCTGAGTAGACAGAAGTTTAAAGATAAATCTCAGCAAAGAAATCCCCTTGAGAAGAATGCCAAACATAGCGAACACAAGTTTCAACTAGAGTTGTTGGGAATCTCAGCAAAGAAATCCCCTCCAAAAATTGGCGTATGCCACTATTTGCAACGCGCACACGGTATTCTTTAGTAAAAGGCGAAAGAATAGTTCGCTATGTGCTCATTGCGTGGCTGCGTGAGTTTCAGTGAGCCCGAAGGAGCTGCTTTTAAGGATTGCACATGCTCGCTTCGACTCCTGTAGCCGATGTGGGATTATGTATAAGTTAAATGAGCATTGTTATGGACACTTTAGGTATGGGCTTTCTTGGGGTGAGTCCGAAACCTTAAAATGGACTATTTCTAAGTAATCAATTATTCCCTATCCCTAATTACTTGTCCATTTTGACAAATAAAAAAAGAACAAAAAAAAAATTCTATTATACCCTCAATTTGTTACTTTGAGAAATGGAGAACTTTTTGAAAATCTTAAGTATTTTAATTCATCCACTTCATAATTAATAGGATAAAATGGTAAACTTACTATATCAATTATTGTTCTTTTAATAGGTGTGTCAATTAAAAAGTGGACAAGTAATTAGAAACAAAGGGAGTAACTAAAATACAAGATTTCCTTATAGCGAAGAAGATTAAGCTTGAAGTATAGTTGATTGATTAAAAATTTCTTTGGATGGAGAAGTGCCTTGGAGGAACTTTTTGAACCAAAGAAACTTCTGGCAATAAAAAAGGTGAAATGGTCTGATGAACCCTTATATTTGTATGCGTTTGTATTCTAAATTCTTATACTTAATCTTTTGTCAACTGAACCCTTAAACTCAATTAAAATGAAACTTTTAAAATTCTCTGACCATTGACCGAACTTATGTGACATTTTTTTGCTGACTCATTATAGAGAGTGGTATCAACGCTTTAAAAGGAGAGTGAGAGCAATAAATTTGCTTTAGAAAATTGATTAAATAATAAACATAAAAAGGAAAAACAAATTAAAGTTCCCAACCTCCTTCCATCATCGTCCCCAACCCCTCCTTCCGTCGTCGTTCCCAAAACCCTAGTCGTTGTCACTCTCTTAAGCTCTAGTCCGTCCCCAATCCATGGCGAAAGTTGAAGTTCATGTTGCGATCGACAACCAAGGAAGAGAACTATTAAGAAGTTCAGCTATAGAGGATTAGATCTGGATTCTCTTCTTTACATGTTGATGTCCATTGAACTTATCTTTATGCTTTCTAATAATACTAGTACTTTGTTTTACTGCAATTTTGCTGAGAAAGTGGATACTAAATTGCTATTGATTTGGGATTAGTAATTTGTTGATGCATCGCAAAAAAACAGAGGTTCACAACTTCTCCCTTTTTCTTCTGGAATGATATGTATTTCGGTGTTCCCTGCGACGTCGTTTTCGTCTACATCTTCGCCCATTCTGTCCACTGAACCTCGGTTAAATATTGAGTGTTTTAGTAAGTTTTAAAGGTGTCAATGAAAGTTTCAGATGTTGAACAAGAAGACAGTTAATGGTGATTTTGCTCCGGTTGCTATGGATCTTCCATAGTGGTTAGAGCATAGACGATGAAGAGAAATGGAGAGGAGAGCAAATAGATTTTTTTCTGTGTTGAGCTGTGGGTTCGATTGTGCGTAGTCTTCTTCTTTGAGCCTCAAAATTCTGCCACAAGATCCAACGTTAAGAAAACATTGTAAATTCATGTTAATTAGTCAAATGCTACCAATCAAGAAAGCTTTATTTTCATTTTTGAAGAAGAAAGGAATAAAGGAATGAATGTGGTGAGAGATCTCTAATGGTGGTTGTGGAGGTGAAGGAAAGTTGAGAAATGTAACTATTTTATTTTATTTTTTAAATAGAAAATTTATTATTTAACATTTTGGTTAATAATATATGATGTAGCATTATGACATGGCGAATATATTTGGTATGGATATGACATGTCATTTTGTAAGGGAGAGTGAGTTACACGCATGATTAGAGGGGTTTGAAAGTCTTATTTTTATATGAATTTAAGAATTCAGTTGACAAAGGATTAAGTAGGCGTTTGGCCATGTGATACTATATCACAATATGGTATCGTGAGATGGAATCAGCGTTTGGACATGCGATTTTTACGCTGATTCCATATCATGAGAGGTGATACCATATTCTCCAAAAACCATGATATGAAAATTATATGGTGATTCCATATCATGATTTGAGTTTTTTAATACAATAATTGATCCATGAGTTTATATTTTGTTAAAACAACCCCATATTTATATCTACTAACCATTTCTTTCATATGTAAATAAAATTTATAATAACATCCTTACTTTTTAAAATTTATTATTATCACCGACATAAAATTTATTATTCTCACCAACATATAGTCACTTTAACTCACACGTCACGATTGTGAAACTTTTCAACATTCACTTGAAACAATTAACCGGCATGTTAAAATAGTTGCCGAGGCAATTAGCAAGATGGCACCAACATTTATACAACCAAAAATATGACTAGTGTACATTCCAAAATTTGACATAATACTCGATTTTGGCCTTGGTTTAAGGTAAAATTTCAATCACATTAATAAATTTATTTTATGGCCTTAATAAGTGAACATTTATATTTTATGTGTAAGTTATTAGTATTTAGTTACATATTTCCTATCAACTTTGTTTAAAGAGATAATATTTATTTTATGACTTTGTATTGTCTTGGAAGCACTATTTTTATTACTCTTATAAACATTATTTTTATGAAGTGCATTCTATAATGCTTCCAATTTATTTTATGTTCAGTAAACTAATATTGATATATTTTTATTTGGTAGGATTGTGTTAGTGCGATTGATGGAACATATATAGAATGGGATGTTCTTAAAGCAATGCAACAAGCATATCGTAATCGCAAAAGAAGAACATCACAAAATGTCTTATGTGCTTGTGATTTTGATATGCTATTTACCTTTGTTGCTGCTGGTTGGGAAGGTACTGCACATGATAGTAAAGTACTTGAGAATGCACTTGTTGAACCAACGTCACAATTTTCATTTCCGCCACATGGTAACTTTAAATTACATCTTTAGAAAAAATATTATTTATTTACGTAAAGTTGTCTCATTTAAGTCACATATGCTTTTAGTAATTCTCTATAAAATGTTTTTTGGTAGATAAATATTATGTTGTAGATGCTGGTTTCTGAAACACAAAATGATTTTTAGCTCCATACAAAGGACTACACTATCATTTGCAAGATTACCGAGGAAGTGAAAGAGAGCCTCAAAATGTCAAAGAACTATTTAGTTATAGGCATTCATCTCTATGCAATGTGATTGAACGGACTTTTGGAGCTTGGAAAAATAGATTTAGAATACTGAAACAAGGCATGAACCATTATGATATTAATACACAAGTGAAAATTGTCATAGCTTGTGCAGTGTTACATAATTATTTGCGAGAATACCAAAGTACTGATGAAATATTTACGCTCTATGAGCATGAAAATATAGTTGTGGGTGATATTGACCAACAAATGGCTCAAAGTAACAATGTTGGTTCATCTTCTCGGTCACATGATCGAAAAATGCAAGTTCAACCTGAGGAAATTGTCCGTACTATGTGGGAGGATTATATT
>NW_006239473.1:143505-175394 GCF_000226075.1 Solanum tuberosum
AAATTAAAGTTAGATGAAACAATTACTTAAGTGAAGAACAAATAACTTTGTAATAATTTATTATGCGATTTTATAATTTTTTGTTTATTTGATAAGATTGAATAAACAATTGGGGCTATTTTAATAGTTTTACAACTTATGGGGTTTTTATGTTTATGAGAAAATATACAACACAAAAATTTCATATCGCATGTCCAAACAAACCTTTAATTTCATCTCATGATTCCATATCATGATACCATATCATGATTCCATATCATGATATTATATCGCATGGCCAAACGGACCCTAAATAAGAGGGTTCAGAATATAAATTCATACAAATATAATGATCCATTAGACTATTTCGCCATAAAAAAATTACTTACAACTTCCCGGAGGCTACAAACAACTCTTCCCACGATCGAGGTAAGAAGTAAGTAAGAATAATTATTTCACAAGAATCATCATTTTATAACCATTCATCAACATATTTCTCTCATCCCCACCTACCAAATCATAAAAAAAATAAAATTGTGATCATCTTTTAAACTTTTTTATGGTATATTTATACCAATCCACATGACTTTGACTTCTGATTATTAAGGAAAATGTTCCATGTTACGTTGTTTATTTAGTAGTGGGTGTTATCAGTATGAAGAAGACGAGAAGGACCTTTTTGGGTCTGATGATGAAGATTATGTTAAAACTCTTTCCAACAGCGGTTTTTCAGTTGCCGGTAATTTGATAATTTATTTTTATGAACATTTTGCTGCAATGTTGAAGTGGTTTGATAGATGGGTTTATTTTTTGAAGTAGTTTGAGGGTTAAAGTTTGGAACTTTTCAGGTTTTTGCTTCAGTTGGTCTTATTTGAACACTTTGTTTCTAGGTTTTGAGCTTGGTTTAGGATATTTGGGATTGGGGTTTTGGTTGGTTTGAGAAATGAGTGTAATTTTGAATTGTTTTTTAGGGTTGAGTATTGGGACTTTGCAAGTTTCAACTCTGTTTGATTGATTTGAACACTTTGCTTGTAGGATTCGAGCTGATTTTTGGACATTTAAACTTGCTTTTTGTTTGTGCTGATTGATGGGGTATACTTTAGATGCTTCTAATGGTTTGGTTTTTGGAACTTTGATGATTTTGAATCTGTTAGTTTGATTTCTTCAACTCGGAGAAAATAAACATGGTTTGGAGAAAGTTTGTTCTGTTTTAGTTTTGGATTCCATATGGGTTGGTTGTCGATGCTGAATAACACTTGAATTCTTTCCCTAACCCTTTTCATGAAGAAACAGACAAGGGAGTAAGGAATTATTTTCTTGGAATCTTTAAGCCTCCACGTTTTAATTGAGGAGCAGAAAAGTGAACAAGGGGTATCAGCACATGCTTTTCAATCCATGAATAGCAACTGTTTGGATTCATTTGCATTTTGAATAATTTAGTTTTTGTTAATGAAACTTATTGTTCTTATTGTGAAACAGAATAGATTCCAACGAAATGTATTCGATTGTTGTTATTGTGCTTCTGATTGATATGTGGTACTGAAGTAGCTTGTTAATACTATTATTCTAGTCATAGGTGTCATTGAGTGAGTTTTTTGGATTTGGTGATGTACATTCATTGTATTTAAATTCTTCAATCTCACAGAGAACTCAATCTGCTGTTTAAGAGAATTGGCATAGTGAAAAGCTATTAAAGAGTTGTAGATATTCATGATTCTAAGCAGAAAATGTCTTCTCTTTTTGAAATCCTAAATTATTCAAATTGCCAACATGAGTCATGTTTGCTGTTTTTATGAGAAGATCTAAAGTAGAAATATACAGGAATTTAAATATCGTCTAGATAACCTTGACTTTTTTGCTTCCTGAAAAAGCTACTTAATGTCCTAGTATACTTAATACTCAGGGAGATGTGACTAGATTGATACTCTGTTGTATAAGCTGTTACACTTGAATAATTAGTGATTGGTTTGGAACTGTGTGTTATAAGAAACAGTCTTTTAGCTTAATGAGAAACTTCAAAGGAAAAGCCTATGTTTCCGTACTCATTTCAACTTGTGTCTACGGAAAAAAATTGCTCATACATTATTAACATTAACATTAGTTTCAATTTCCACCATTTAGATTGATATTCCATTAATCTGGTCGCTCGTTGTTTAAACTCTTCTTTCTCATTCTCTTTTGCAGTTTTACCCCCTACACTTAACACTAACCACCAAACCAGAGAAGGCTTTTGGCCAGGGTCACTGGCAATATGATAGTGGAGCTGGCATTCCTCCAAGGCAGAACTATGGTTATGGTCCCAAGTTTTTCAATGGCCATCATGCTGAATGCTTTGTATCTGAATTGAAGTTTGCAAAGAGTGAAGAAACATTAGGAAGAAAATGTATAGATTTTCAAGAGGTACATTCTTTCCTTGGTTTTCTCCTTTTGTTGCCAAACTTTCCCTAGCTAAGTTCATGGACTTCTGCCAAACCGTTTTTAAAGCTACAACTTTAACTTTAAATTACACTTTTGTTGATGTGCTGGGGTTTAATCATTGTTTCAAGTGGGTTCATCCATTCTGTGTAAACTATAATTACATCTGAGTCTCAAATTAGCTGGGGTCAGCTATGTGACTCTTCAATATATATATATATTGATTCTAGCTCATTTTCAGTTGTATTGATTCTTGTAACTTCATTTTAAATTTAGATTGTGACTGCAGTTGCTTTTTGGCCATGTTTATTGAGCAAAATTGCAGTTTGAAATACTTTGCGGTGGGGTGGGCATAAAAATAAGAAAACTAAACCGTATTGTCTGTCGATTTTTGGTGTTAAAGTTCGATACTTTGGCTAACTGAAAAGTCAAACTTTTTAGAAGTAACTAGTTTTCACTTTTCTAAACTGGTGCGACAAATATTTTTCCCTCAAGAAGAAGCTTCAAAGAATTAATCTTGAATCAATGATTAATCATTGAGTGGTATCCTTATTCGTCATAGGTTGTGCTAAATGCCTATAAATCTCCCAAAAGCAGTTTCAAGGGATTAGTGGTTAACTTGTATCCTTATTCTTTGTAGTTGAAGATGCTTGTTCCCGGTAAACATTGCATTTATATGTTATGCTAAAACAGATCTATTATATGAAGGGAAAAAATAATGGTTCCAAGAAGAGTTATGGTTTTGAATTCTTGTTTCTGCCTTTATGTGTAGTTCACGAGAATGAGTCTCTTACTAGTATGCTAGTGTCAAAAATTAGGGGGAGAACTACATAAATTGGACCTACTAGGGAAAGTATTTACCCAAATTGGACAATATATTTATCCTTATTGGACCCACGGTCCAAAGTATTTACCCGAGAGCCCCTTAGTTTACACGGACCAATGCTCCTTTTGTTCTTCTTTTTTGTCTTTTTCATTTAGGGAAAAGAACACTTGTACCCCAAAAAGGAAAACTATTTACAAGCGGCTACCGCCTTACTTTCATACTCCTTCTATTTTTAACTACTAATGCAGGGATCCGATTGTACTTTTGTGCAACTTTCAACAACTTACCACTCGCTTCTTTGTTAATCTTCTCCAACTCCTCTTGTAACTCTTGCAATTTTTCAATGCAGAGAACCAACTGCTTTCCATCATGATCAATGATATTATTATTTTCATCATTCTCGACTAACTTCTCTATCTTCCTCGTATTCTTCTTCTTCCATTTGTCATTCCCCATCTTTATTGACAATTCATCACTTCCACGATTTGTTCTCTGTGAAGTGAATGTAGTTTCAATTAAACTTTGGAAGTAGAAATGCTATGTTCATTTACTACAACTTATTAAGTAAATAAAAGCATATACTATATAATCTCTTTTGATGTACAGTTATGTGAACTCTTACTCCTTCAAATATTAAGAGCTAATAGGTTCATTGACCCACAGATAAATCATCAACCCAATTGTTCTAAATGTAGCAAAGCTATAAACCATCAAATCTAGCATTGAAAATAAAACATATCAATTTGTTAACTTTTTTTTTTTTTTTTGGAAATTAAGAGGTAGTGCTTAAGTGAAAACACTACTAAATTACTGTTTGATGCCATAAGAGCATATACTCTAGTAGTATCAAGGAGAAGGAGGAAGAGACAGTGCTTCCGTTAAAACACTACTAAGTTACTACTTGATACCATTCAAAGTTTGTATATACTCTGATGGTATCAAAGGGGAAGAAAACAATGTTTCGGTGAAAACCCTACTCAGTTACTCCTTGATACCATTAGAGTATATGTATACTTTTATGGCATCTAAGAGGAATAGACAGTACTTTAATGAAAAGACTGCTCAAATATTGCTTATACACCTTAATACCATCAGAGTAAATGTGAAAACACTACTCATTATACGCCTTGATACTATCAGAGTATTATATACTCCTTGACTAGTCCTTCAAGCAACACACTTCTAAGTTATTGCTTGATACCACAACAATATATATAAAAGTACACAAGCAAATCAACAAAACCAAAAATTAAGAAAAGAAATGTTTACTTATTGCATGATACCAATCACAATATATACTACACAGTATACTATTGCTTCACATAATAGTAAATGAGAAATTGATAAAAATTAGAATAAAAATAATAAATGAGAAGTGGATAAAAGTAATCAGTGATAGGATAAAAGTAATAAATTGAAGCACAAAGACAACAAATAATAAACAAAAGTAATAAATTGAAGTACAAAGACAATAAATGATACGACAAGAGTAATAAATTGAAGTACCAAGACAACAAATAAAAGGGAAAACTACACAAATTGGACCCACTAGGGAAAATATTTACCAAATTGGACCCAACTCAATATATTTACCTTGGACCTACGACCCAAAGTATTTACCTGAGAGCTCCTTAGTTTGCACCCGTGCTCCTTTTATTACTTTTGTCCTATCTATCATTTATTGTCTTTGTACTTCAATTTATTACTTTTGTCTTATTATTTATTGTCTTTGTACTTCAATTTATTACTTTTATCTTATCACAAATTACCTTTGTCCCCTTCTCATTTATTATTTTTATTCTTACTTTTATCCTTTTCTCATTTACTATTCCACATATTTGAAGCAATACATATATATATATATATATACTTGTTATGAAAAAATTAAATAATGATATAAGAGAAAAGATAGTTCAAATCATAGATGATGAAGAATATAGAAAAGAATTCCCTATGGAATATATATTATTCGACATAGAAGAAATAGTAGGAAACTATATGGATACATCTGATTATTATTTCTCAGAATAAAAAATGAGTTTAAGAGAAGTCGTTGACTTATTAAATGACTTAAAAGAAAGTCATAAACAAATAGCTTTAAGATTAAAGCTAATAGAAATAGAAATAACATCTTTTAAAGAAAATATACCAGGAAGAATTACAAATATAATAGAAAAAACAGAAAAGTTTGACAAAAAGGTTAGTCAAAAATATATAAATGAACTCTCAGCAAAAAGGTTTGCAGGCAAAAGTTCATATCAAAAAGGAAGTTTAGATGAAAAGCTCATCAATGACTTCTTAGAAAATCAAAATAAAAAAGAAATAGAGCAATCTGGAGAAGAAGTTCTAGAAATAGAGTTGGAAAAAGAAAAAGAAATTTTAAAAACAGAAGAAAAACCTAATAATGAATGAACTAGATGAACTAGTTTACGCAATGGAAGACTTAGATCTTTCAGAACAAAATATAAAAGGTTTAATGAACAAAGGGGAAATAGGAGGACCCCAAGGAAAATTTGACGAAGGTGATGGATCAAAATCCATACAAGAAGAATTCCAACCAGAAGAAAAGGAAAGCAATTTTGCTCAAAAAGCAAAAAAGAATAAAGACTTCATGAAACAATATCATAATAGCAATAAAGCTCATTTCATGCCTAACAGACTCCCAACAAGAGATGTAGGAACAACACAATTCTTAGATTTAAATTGTAAACGAGAACCAGAAATAGACGTAGATCTATGGTCTCAAAATATATTCCTTTATTTTCTACTCGGAAAAGGAATAAATTATACAGATGAAGAAAAATACATCATTATGATAAATACCTTTACAGGAAAAGTAAGCAATTGGCACACAGGATTAACAGATGATGCAAAAGAGATCATCAAAAACAATATCTTAGATGGATTTAAAAAATCCCTCCAAGAAGGAATAAAAAATTTAGTACAATATGTAGCAAATGAATTTTTAGGTGGTGAAGGAAGTACCACGGAAAATAGAGAAAAAATGAGAACAATTGGAAAAATTGCAAATCTGCAAAATGAGTTATATCCAAGAATACACTTGTGAATTTGAAGAATATTACTACAAAGTATTTGATAGCAGCAAAGAAATGCAACCATATTTAGAAAAGTACTATCAGAAATTACCAGGCTTTTGGGCCAAATATTTCAGAGAAGAATATGACAACGAAAACATTAAAGGAGATACTCTTGGACAAAGAAGCAAAGAAATGCAACCATATTTAGAAAAGTACTATCAGAAATTACCAGGCTTTTGGGCCAAATATTTCAGAGAAGAATATGACAACGAAAACATTAAAGGAGATACTCTTGGACAAAGAAGCAAAGAAATGCAACCATATTTAGAAAAGTACTATCAGAAATTACCAGGCTTTTGGGCCAAATATTTCAGAGAAGAATATGACAACGAAAACATTAAAGGAGATACTCTTGGACAAAGAAGCAAAGAAATGCAACCATATTTAGAAAAGTACTATCAGAAATTACCAGGCTTTTGGGCCAAATATTTCAGAGAAGAATATGACAACGAAAACATTAAAGGAGATACTCTTGGACAAAGAAGCAAAGAAATGCAACCATATTTAGAAAAGTACTATCAGAAATTACCAGGCTTTTGGGCCAAATATTTCAGAGAAGAATATGACAACGAAAACATTAAAGGAGATACTCTTGGACAAAGAAGCAAAGTAATAGCAACCGTATTAGAAAAGTACTATCAGAAATTACCAGGCTTTTGGGCCAAATATTTCAGAGAAGAATATGACAACGAAAACATTAAAGGAGATACTCTTGGACAAAGAATATCTTTCCTAAAAAATAGACTTGGTCAACTATGTATGACACATAACATACAAAGAAAAGCCAAAAGAATAAATACACAAATTTATTGTCTAGATACTAATGCAGCAACCCAATGGGGATGTAGTAATGACAAACCCTACAAAAGAAGAAAAAAGATTAAGAAAAGCTTAATCAAAAGAAAAAACGTTTCTAAACAAAATTATATACCTAAAAGAAGGTATTATAAAAGGAAAAACAATTTCAAGCAAACAAAACCAACAGAAAAATGTAAATGTTACAACTGTGGTGAAGGACATAAAAGTTACGAATGTAACAAGAAAAGAGTAAAAATCTCAAAAATATATACGATAGATATTGATTCTGATTTAGAATCAGTAAAAATCAATAGAAAGTGAGGACTTCTTTGAAGAATTATATGAAGAATATTCAACTAGTTCAGAAGAATCCGAATAAATGAATTTGGAAATTGAAAAAGAAGAAAATTCAGTTCAAATTTTAGAAACTGAAGAAGATCAGAGGGGATACGCCCTAAAAGCAACATTTGATGGAGAAATATTTAGAAAAATCCAAGGATTAAAATTAAATCTTAAAACAGAAGATAATTTATTAGATAGAATGCAAAGAATGTTTGCAAGAAACAAATTTTTCTATCATGAATATCAGGAAATAGAAAAGGTTATAGAAATTACTCAAACAACAGGAAAACATAAATTAAACCTGTTAACTAAACCAATGATCGATCAGATCCTTAGAAAAATTCCTGAAAAGAAAAGGAAAAAAATGAACTATGCCCATTTAGGTGGCATTCAGATATTGGTCAAATCAACTTTTAAAGAAGGAGTCAATTGTCCTATAGTCATTAATCTCTCAGACGAAAGATTTATGAATGCAAGAGAAGGAAATCTTGGTATAGTCGAGGGAAACCTAGCCTACACCAAACTCTTATTTACATACTACCCAAGGTATTGTATTTCACTAAAAGATGCTGATTTTAATGATGCATTAAGTTTACATTTCCAAATCAAACGAAAAGATCTATTTAAGACAGGTAACCATATAATGAGTATTTTATTATCAAGCGTTATATACGATTACGAACTCTAATTATGGAAAGGTTTACAAAAATAAAGAAATGATCGAAATTGATCAAGAATGCACAGGAATAGCAAGAATTGTTGAAGCAGAAATTCAACAAGCTCAAATTCCAGAGGAATATGAAATTCAGTTTGGAAAGACACGAGAAATAGGTAGCTCTAGCAGCAATCCTAGACTATCACTAGACTATGGAAGAAATTCCATCAGAAAAAGTATATCTAATAGGTATCCTAGAAAGATTCTAGAAATTTCTAATATTACTAGAATTGCAGGAAGAATCTTTAATGGAATAGAATGGAAGCATCAAGAAATATTAATACAAACAGGAGCAACAACTAACCATGTAAAAGGAATCCTAATAGATGGATTGCCAAACAACGAAGGAACTCAGTATACCTATAAAACTTTTGAAGGTAACAATTTTAGTTGTAAAAATATGGTAAATTTACCTATACAACTAGATACAATAAGAATAACAGTTCCATGTTATATTACAAATCACGAAAGTGATCAAAATCTCATCCTAGGAAATTTATTCCTAAATAGTCTAGAAGACTATAGTATAGGGAAAAATGGGATAGAAATGATTTACAAAAATGAAACTTGTTTTATACCAAAGATGTAAATGCCTAAAGAAACATCTTTCAAAGTATTTGTTTTCATAGAAATCACATTCTATGATACTAGAATAACAACCTGTTGTCAGATAGACAATGGATCTGAAGCTAGCTTAGCAAAATCTTTTTTAATTAAAGATTGGGATACAAATAAAAATAACATATCAATGATTGGATTACTGGTAATAAAGAAAGACCATCACAGTCTAAAGAAAAAGTAGAAATAATTTTAGGATAAAAAATTGTTTCTATAAATAAATTATTTGCCTATGATAAATTAGAAACAGATTTATTATTAGGAAATGATTTTTTACAACAATTTCAGGATTATCATCAAACCTTATATATGATAAGCCTTAAAACTCCTTGCGGACATTTTATCAAAGTCCCAAGAAAACAAAATCCTTATAGTATTATAATGGATAACGAAAATTATAAAAAGAGATACTTAGAAAACCTAAGAAAAATTTCTTGTAAATGTCTTAATCTTGAAAAAATTAAAGAAAATTTACAAAAATCATATGGTGAAAATCCCTTAGAAAAATGGGAACAAAATCATGATAGGGCAACTTTAACACTAAAAGACCCTAGCATTATTATTAGAGTTAAACCCATGCTCTATAACGAAGACAATAAAATTGAATTTAAAATTCAAATTAAAGAATTACTCAATATAAAGCTAATTAGAACGAGTAAAAGCTCCCATAGTAGCCCAGCATTTATGGTAAGAAACCATGCTGAAATAAAAAAAGGAAAAGCTTGAATGGTGATAAACTACAAAGAGCTCAATAAAAATTGCATATTTGATGGATATTTTATCCCAAATAAAAATAATCTAATTAACCTAGTAAAAGGAAAAACTTATTTTTCAAAATTCGACTGTAAAAGTGGATTTTGGCAAATAAAATTGGCAGAAGACTCCATTCCATTAACCGCTTTTAGCACCCCCTAATGGACACTACGAATGGATGGTCATGCCCTTTGGGTTAAAACATGGCCCACAAATATTCCAAAGAAAAATGGATAAAATATTTTCTGAAAAAGAATTTCTAATCGTCTATATTGATGATATGCTAATATGTTCTAAAACTTATGAAGAACATTTAAGGCATCTGAAAGAATTCTCAGAAATTTGTTTAAAAAATGGGATTATTCTAAGCCCAAAAGAAGGCAGAAATAAATAGAAATGAAATTGAATTCTTAGGAATGATTATTTCAAAAAATGGAATTGAACTCCAAACACACATCTCAAAAAAGATTGTTGAATTTCCAGATAAATTAACAACAAAGCAGGAAATACAAAAAAATTTAGGATGTCTTAATTATGCAGGAGAATTTATTCCAGATTTAGCAAAAAATGGAATATACTGCAAAAATTAATGAGAAAATCCAACAGACTAGGATGGATAGAAGAACACACTCAGTGTATTAAACAATTAAAAGAAGAATGTGCTAAATTACCAAACCTTAGACTACTAGAAGATAGTGACAACTTGGTATTACAAACTGACGCATCAGATTATCATTGGGGAGCATTATTGCAAACCGATTTAAATGAAATCTGCAGGTACACAAGTAGTACTTTCAATGAAGCAGAAACAAGATATTCAACGAATGAAAAAGAATTGTTAGCCATTGTTAGGGGAATTAGAAAATTTTCTACTTTCCTTTTACCAAAGCAATTTGTTATTAGAACTGACAATACATAGGTGTCGGGATTAATATTTAACAAGCTTCCTTCTGAACCCCAGTACAGAAGATTGCATAGATGGCAGGGGTTGCTATCCTTTTATTCATTTAAAATTGAATATATTAAAGGCAGTGACAACTTTCTTGCAGATTTTATCTCCAGAAACGTCCAATATGGACAATCGGACGCAAATCCTGTTGAACAAGATATATGAAAAAATGCAAACCATAGAGGAATCCATAGATGATAAAAGCAAAAAGCTATTCAAAATTCGTGATGAATTAGCAAGCTTGTCAGAACAAGCAAGGATGATGCAATATGGGATACAACAACTCAATACTGAACAAGCTGAAAACATGAGTGAATTTTTACTCTTGTATGAACATTTGGACACTTGTCAAAAAAGGATTCAAATCCTAAAGGGAATGATACTCCCAACAAAGTGGCAGGAGATGTCCCACTAGCACATAGTGCCCAAAACATCTCAACGGTAAGCACGGATATGCCGACTCTCAAGTCGAAAGACGAAGGAAAAACCCCCGCAATGGTTGATGCTTCTACTTCGAAAGAAGGAAAAAACACAACCTCAACAATAGCTGAAAAAATCATCTCTGGGAAACCAGAAAGTAGTAGTAGTACTAACAAAATTCCATCAGGAGCAAAAGTTTTTTCTTCTTTTCAGGTTGGCAAACAACACCCAAAGGAAGAAGAATATCTTGCCTTTACAAGATATATTTACAATCTCCCAGAAGAAAGCGGAGAAACATTCGGTGTCTTAGGAACAACAAGTTTGTTTCCAAGAATATCAATATTTCCTAATGGATCACCGGGCTTTACAACTCAATTATTTGAATTCGGATATTTAGATCGGGTGTATGCAAAATCAGGTCTACAAGAATTATCCCAATTACCAACTCAGCTGTTTAATTCAGTTAAAAACTATGCACAAGGAGATGGTGTTAATTGCAGATTCTTCAGCATTTCTATGGAAAACAAAGATTTGCAGGAATATTATCCAACCATCAACTACATTTCGGTGGAAAAGATAAAATATTTTAACGTTAAAGCCACAGGAGTGGACAAAAAACTTCCACATCTTAATAAAAAATTGATTCAAACCAGGCAAGCGTTAGGAATAAAGGCATTATACTTCATTCTCGAACGTTTCTTCAATGAAGACTTTAAAGTCTTAGATCAAAGCCATGATTGAGTTTTACTAACTAAAGGGAAATCCAAATAAAAAATATTGAAGGACCGAATCCTTGACATAGAGCTTCATCGACTAAAAGCTACTGAGGAGACATGGAAACTAGCATGTAAAATGCTAGATCATAACCATTCAGCAACTGAATAATGTAGATGTCAAAAAGAGACAAAGCAGAAGACGTAAGCACTTACGTCATGAAGAAAGTGACAAAATCAGAATCTTTCTTTTCTCTAAAGTCAGAAAAGAAAGGTCACGTCTTGTTGGCCATTTACAAAAGAAGACAAAGATCATCTTATCAGAAAAGAATCTTCATGCTATCACCTTAGCCTGTTGGCAATTAGTGAAAGACTAGAAGATAAATATGTAAAAGTTTAGGGAAGTCCCTAAAAATATTTATTTTGTAATAAGTCCCTCCTTCCATCTATAAAAGGAGAGGAACTTCAGACTTCAGACTTCAGAGGTAGACTACATTTTCTTAAGAAACACCCCCCTAAGAAAAAATGTTAGGTATCTCTCAGTGTGAGTAGTAACATCTCCCGCCAGGGAAAAGTATTCCTATATATGTTTGAATAAATGTAAAATATAGAGTTTGTATTGTGAAAATAGTATTATGAAGTGAGGAAGAAAGAGATGTAGAAATAGAAACTGCTAAAAGTTTGGTTTTTATACCTCTCTTCTCTAAGTTTTAGAATAGTTTTAAAGTGAAGGTTGCGATCTTCAGCTTAAGGGAAGAATAGTAAGGAAGTAGCCGTGGGACTGAGGTCAAAAGGCAAAAATACTGTTCATAGCCTGAAAGGAGAACTACCGAGGTAGTGATGCGAACTATTCACTAAATACAAGGAGAAAGGTATATACGCAAAACTTTATACTTCATAAGTATTATTTTCACAAAGCAAATTACATATTTATAATATTTATACATAAACAAGGATAGTTAGTACCTACAGGGAATAAAAAATTTATTGACTACGCAGAATGTTACATCATGTCATGCAACTGCATATACAGGATTTAAATTATCCCATGCATAAGCATATAGAATAAAAAGGATGAAAAACATTCAATATCACTTACATATGGTAAGAAGAAGAGTGTGGAGACACCGTATCGCTTTATATCATTTTGATAAAGCAATTCTCGAAATGGAAAAAGCATATTTGCATACTAGTTTAAGATCAACTAGACTCATAATAGCAATACATGAGATCAAATGCATAGAATTCAAAAACTTTTTGAATATAAAAATGCTAAAGCAATTCTAAAAAATTATGTTGTATACACAAGATAAATTTCCGCAAAATTTCACCCTGTTCCTTGAACAGCACCGACCAAAGTTTAGGGACTTCCCTAAACTTTTACATATTTATCTTCTAGTCCTTCACTAATTGCCGACATGCTAAGGTGATAGCATGAAGATTCTTTTCTGATAAGATGATCTTTGTCTTCTTTTGTAAATGGCCGACAAGACGTGACCTTTCTTTTCTGACTTTAGAGAAAAGAAAGATTCCGATTTTGTCACTTTCTTCATGACGTAAGTGCTTACGTCTTCTGCTTTGTCTCTTTTTGACATCTACATTATTCAGTTGCTGAATGATTATGATCTAGCATTTTACATGCTAGTTTCCATGTCTCCTCAGTAGCTTCTAGTCGATGAAGCTCTATGTCAAGGATTCGGTCCTTCAATATTTTTGATTTGGATTTCCCTTTAGTTAGTAAAACCCAATCATGGCTTTGATCTAAGACTTTAAAGTCTTCATTGAAGACACGTTCGAGAATGAAGTATAATGCCTTTATTCCTAACGCTCGCCTGGTTTGAATCAATTTTTTATTAAGATGTGGAAGTTTTTTATCCACTCCTTTGGCTTTAACGTTAAAATCTTTTATCATTTCCACCGAAATGTAGTTGATGGTTGGATAATATTCCTGCAAATCTTTACTTTCCATAGAAATGCTGAAGAATCTGTAATAAACACCATCTCCTTGTGCATAGTTTTTAACTGAATTAAACAGCTGAGTTGGTAATTGAGATAATTCTTGTAGACCTGGTTTTGCATACACCTGATCTAAATATCCGAATTCAAATAATTGAGTTGTAAAGCCTGGTGATCCATTAGGGAATATTGATATTCTTGGAAACATACTTGTTGTTCCTAAGACACCAAATGTTTCTCCGCTTTCTTCTGGGAGGTTGTAAATATATCTTGTGAAGGCAAGATATTCTTCTTCCTTACGGTGCTGTTTGCCAACCTGAAAAGAAGAAAAAACTTTTTGCTCCTGATGGAATTTTGTTAGTACTACTACTACTTTCTGGTTTCCTAGAGATGATTTTTTCAGCAATTGCTGAGGTTGTGTTTTTTCCTTCTTTCGAAGTAGAAGCATCAACCATTGCGCGATTTTTTTCTTCGTCTTTCGACTTGGGAGTCGGCATATCCGTGCTTACCGTTGAGATGTTTTGGGCACTATGTGCTAGTGGGACATCTCCTGCCACTTTGTTGGGAGTATCATTCCCTTTTGGGATTTGAATTCCTTTTTGGACAAGTGTCCAAATGTTCACACAAAAGTAAAAATTCATTCATGTTTTCAGCTTGTTCAGTATTGAGTTGTTGTATCCCATACTGTGTCATCCTTGTTTGTTCTAACAAGCTTTCTAATTCATCACTCTTATGACATCAAACGGCTATTTGGTAGTGTTTTTACTGAAGCATTGCCTCTTAATTTCCAAAACAATGAAATAAGTTAACAATCAATAAGTTTTATTTTAATGCTAGATTTGATGGCTTAGAGCTTTGCTACATTTAAAACAATTAGGTTGATGAATTTATTTGTGGGTCATTGAACCGATTAGCTCTTAATATTTGAAGGAGTAAGAGTCCATTAATGGTAGATCAAAGAGAAATATAAAATATATGCTTTTATTTTCTTAATAAGTTACCGTAAATGAATAAAACATCATTCTACTTTCAATATATAATTGAAACTGCATTCACTTCACAAAGAATAAATTGTGGGAGTGATAAATTGTCAATAAAGATGGGGAATGACAAACGGAAGAAGAAGAAGAGGAAAATAGAGAAATTAGTCAAGGATGATGTAAACAACAACTTACTGATCATGATGGAAAGCAGCTGATTTTTTGAGTTGAAAAATTGCAATAGTTAGGAGTTGGAGAAGATTAACAAAGAGACGAGTGGTGAGTTGTTGAAAGTTGCACAAAAATACAATCGGATCCCCCCGTTAGTAGTTAAAAATAGGGGGAGTATGAAAGTAAGGGGGTAGCCGCTTGTAAATAGTTTCATTTTTTGGGGTACAAGTGTTCTTTCCCCAAAATTAGGCATCCAAATATAGGTCATTTAACCTTTTGCTATATTTCATTGGATTTTAGTGAATTACATACTGCTATACTTGGATGCCTAATTTTGGGGAACAACACTTGTACCCATAAAGGGAAATTATTTACAAGCGGTTACCTCATTACTTTCATATCCCCTGTTTTTAACTACTAACGGGGGGATCCGATTGTACTTTTGTGCAACTTTCAACAACTCACCACTCGCCTCTTTGTTCCAACTCCTAACTCTTGCAATTTTTCAACGCACAGAACCATTTGTTTTCATCATGATCAATGATGTTGTTGTTTCCATCATTCTCGACTAATTTCTCTATCTTCTTCTGTTTGTCATTATCCATCTCTTCATCACTCTCACGATTTGTGAAGTGAATGCAGTTTCAATTATACTTTGGAAGTAGAATGATGCTTTGTTCATTTTACGACAACTTATTAAGTAATCTTCCCCTTTGATCTACAGTTATATGAACTCTTAGTCCTTCAAGTATTAAAAGCTAATCAGCCCATTGACCTACAGATAAATTCATCAATCCAATTGTTTTAAATGTAGCAAAGTCCCCCAAGGCCTAGCTCGAGTGGCAAAATGTGGAGAATTTGTGGCTTAAGGTCGCAAGTTCAAGCCCCACACAATGCAAAACGAAGCCCGGTATTTAAGTGGAGAAGGGTAGAGGGGCGGGCCCATCATCCACAGAGTTTAGAAGGCTGTGACTGGTCCAAATGGCGGGTCACAAACGGATTTCTACGTTATCAAAAAAAAAAAGTGTCGCAAAGCTCTAAGCCATCAAATCTAGCATTGAAGATAAAACTTATCGATTGTTAACTTATTTTAATATTTTTGGAAATTAAGAGATAATGCTTCGGTGAAATTGAAATAATTTAGTAGTGTTTTCACTGAAGCACTACCTCTTAATTTCCAAAAAAATTGAAATAAGTTAACAATCAATAAGTTTTATTTTCAATGCTAGATTTGATGGCTTAGAGCTTTGCTACATTTAAAACAATCGGGTTGATGAATTTATATGTGGGTCAGTGGACCGATTAACTCTTAATATTTGGAGGAGTAAAAGTTCATATAACTGTAGATCAAAGGGAAATATATTATAGTATATGATTTATTTTCTTAATAAGTTACCATAAATGAACAAAACATCATTCTACTTGCATTCACTTCACAGAGAACAAATTATGGGAGTGATGAATTGGGGAATGACAAACGGAAGAGGAAGATAGAGAAATTAGTCAAGGATGATGGAAACAACAACATCATTGATCATGATGGAAAGCATATGGTTTTGTACGTTGAAAAATTGCAAGAGTTAAGAGTTAGAGAAGCTTAACAAAGAGGCGAGTGGTTAGTTGTTGAAAGTTGCACAAAAGTACAATCGGATCCCCTTGTTAGTAGTTAATAACAGGGGGTATGAAAGTAAGGGGGTAGCCGCTTGTAAATAGTTTCCCTTTTTGGAGTACAAGTGCTCTTTCCCCAAAATTAGGTATCCAAGTATAGGCCATTTAACTTTTTGCTATAATTCGTTGGATCTTAGTGATATTATAAGTTTAGCCCATTTTAGTTTTGTATCGTATTAAGGATACAAAACAAAATGGTAATGTTGAACAAGTTTGCACATGACTCTTGAATGCTGACGAAGAACATTTTGTTTTCTTGTTTCTTTTAATGTTGGTTTACCAGTCAATTTGCTCTCATCAATGCCATGATTATTGTGATGAAGATTGAAATAATGAAAGCACAATTCTAGAATAGTTGGTTCTCCTCTTTTTCTTCAACTTACATGGATTTTGGTTCTCCATTTCTCTGGCTCCGATCAATAATTATTTGTGGATATTGCACGTGTCATACGGTATTTCAATCAATAATGTTTGATTCTGCAGCTAATTTTTTTTAATGATTCCGGAAATTCTGTAATATACATCACTTTCACTCCAAGGAATTTTTTTTATGAAGGGGTGAGGGGGGTAGCAATATCTCTATTCCATTGGTCTTACAGACTCAATTTTGTATGTGGACATGTTTATTTTGAGTTTTCCAACATGATGGGTTTAGGCTCTTGATAATCTTAGCAGATATTTTTAGGATAAGTTGTTAACCTATTCAATAGAATGTCTATGATTTCTCAAATAAGATGCCCTTATATAAGACTTTTATGTTTATCTGATTGATACCAACTTTATACAAAATATTCAGCCTTTCTCAAATTCAAATAAGGATCTAAATGTCGAAGAAAATGAGAGGTAGACAACTAGGATTGTATAAGACTAGTATGTTAGCCTTTTCCCTTTATTAATTGGTGAAATGGAGAGGTGTAGGATAGTTTAAAACTGTACTTTCATTTTTTAGTTTAACAAGTTGAGTTAGCAGTGAAGAGATGGATGTATTAAACTCTTCTTTATTGTGTATTTCATTCTTTATTTCTTCTTTCTGCTGCTAAATCAGATTTTAGGAGCAAAAGTCATGATACTTGAGGCCTTATCCAGTAACAACTGACTGATTATCGTAATCTCTCTGGGACACCATATGAAACACTTGCAGCCCTAAACCTCTTTAGGGTGATATGCATCCATTCTTTTATCCCTTTTATGTAAGTTAACCTACTTTAATAATCAAGTTAATTTGCTATTTCAGTTTTACCGTTGCGTGGTTTCTTTTGTTGAGTTGCATTTTACTCTATGATATTTTGATGTCAGTCATGTAAATTTTCTGTGTGAGTGTGTTAACATGGCTGGAAGTTTGATGCGACAACTCTTTTCCTTTTCATATTTGAATTTAATTTAGTTAGAGAAGAACAAAAATAGAAAGAGCTTTTCTATCGCATCCAATCCTGAATGTTCGTATGCATTTTAAGAAAAAAAGTCTTGTCGTCTAATTTTTCTCACTTTGCTAACAGTTGGCAGTATAACTTAGTTATAGTTTGATCAATGACTTGTAGGTTCATAAACAGATATGTTACCTCTGTTATCAGTTCTTTGTCTGACAACTTATTAAGTTTTTATTTTTAACAGACCTAATTGCTCTCAAAGTGTATATCTGATTGACAAGCGTCAATCTTTTATAATTGGTTAATATGTCATAGACATGATCGAGAAAGGGGTGTTCCGTGCACTAAAGCTGGGCTATGCGTGGGATCCGAGGAAGGGCTGGACAACAGGGTCTAATCCAAAAAATTCATGTTGAACATGGAGCTGCTATAGTGATGCTCAAGGCCAACTGTGGTGAATTAAATTACTTTTAGGATGTAAACTTACAAATTATATTTAAACAATTTTCTACTAACATGATATATCAGGTATCTTTTGCAGGTATTGAAGTGTTCACTTGAGCAAGTCAAGATACAAGTTGTCAAGTTTCTTATAATTTTTCTACTGTTAGGTAAATAATTTATATCTTTTGCTGAGGATGTTAGATTTCTTGAAGGATTGTGTAAACAATACAATGACCTACTAAAAGTTTTTTCTTTCCTACTCAAGGTTAATTTCCACTAATAATTGATGTTGAAACATAATTTAGGGACAATTATGTTACTACCGTTAAACAATTGTCGCAAAAAACTTTACTTGTTGCAGTGAGTAGGTGTTATAAAAATTGTGCATTAGTTAGAGCTTGCAGCTTGGCTGAGGCTGATTGAAACAAAAGAAACAGAAAAAGATTACCAAACCATGGGTTTGCAATAGTTTTGATCATGCCATTCTGAATTTTTCCCATATAAAGTGTCAATCTATCTCTATATGTTTTGTTCTTTCATGGATTTTGGGTTTGTAGCTTTACTGTCAATGTTCACTTGAACTGGTAGAACTGACTTGAGCTCCAATTTCCTTAAGTATCCCAGAATTCATGTTAGCTTAACTACAGTAGACGATGCTAAGCTTCTGTATTCAGTTTCAACTGAACTTCTAGATGCTATACTTTGCTTTTTTTATTTCCAAGAGATTACAGAGTCACCTAGTTTGATTAAAAAGCCTATCACAATTTTTCTGGAGTTTGGACATGCTGTCTTGTTCTTTGGTGCTGCTTGATATGAGTATTCCCCGCTGTTCATTTTGAAGGCTTGATGTAGTGCTGTCTTGGTTTCTTTAATTAGTTGTAAGTTACTACCAGTGATAAGCATGCCATCCACATATACTAGGATGACTATCAGATCATTTCCAACTTTCGTCGAGACTAAAAAGTGATCATCTTGGCTTTGTTTGAACCCAGATTGCTTCCAATAACTTTGTATTCCATTGTCTTGGGGCATGTTTTAGGCCATACAAGGATTTTTAAGAAGCTTGCATACTGGTCTTGTGTCCCTTAGCTCTTAAAACCTTATAGAAGATCCATGTAGACCTCATCACGAAGATCTACTTAAAGGAAAACATTGTATACATTTTGGGTTGATCACTTGATACCATTTTGATTACCTCTGGTAATCAATGCCCTCTTGTTGATTGTATCCCTTTGCTACTAATCTAGCCTTGAACCTTTTAATTCCACCTGCGTCTCTATATTTTATCCTAAAGTCCCATTTGCAGCCAATGCCAGTAGGCCTCTTTCCTTCGGGTAGAGGAACTATTTTCCGAGTGTTGTTACTTTCTAGAGCAGCTATTTTACCTTCATTGCATCCACCTACCTAGGATCTGAGACACCTTCACTATAAGATGATGGTTCTACCTTGGTTGAACTAGCAGCAGCGAAAGCTCGATAAGCAGAAGAGAGAATGATCATAGTGAATGTAATTTGCAATGATGGAAGGTCTATTGTGACACCCCAACTTAAGATAAAGAAATCTCACATCGGCAGAACACATGAGAGATGTTGGGTATATAAGTAAGCAGACTGTGCGGGCCTAGGTCCAAAACGAACAATATCACTAGTGAGCTGGGTCGTTACATCCATGCTCATACAACATTTCATATTGCGACTTAATTGTTAAGCACAGATCATGTTAATTAAGTAAGTTGCAGCTAGAACATAGTTAACAAAAGCTTAAAACACTTTTGACCTTCCAAAAACTTGTTCTAACAGACTATAAGTCGTAAAGAGATCTCTAAAGGAAGGAAGGAATTAACAAACTTATATGATTGTATATATTTCTGTTACACCCCAAATTCAAATCACACTAGAGAAATATATCAGTTCAAACAAACATAGAAGAAAGGCACAAACCTAAGAAGTGATCATCATATGATCAGTTCCATGGCTCTACTTTATTATTACAGAATTAAGCTTGTATAATAACACACTTAAATTACTGTGGAAATTAGTAATTTAGCAATTGCAAGGGTCACAAGTGCAGTTTGATCCACATTTGCATCCATTTCCTCCTTCTGCTTTCTCCTCAACCATTCCATAGCTACAACATTACATTACATTACATTACAAGTAAGTAATCTTTTAAATTTCATTTCCCAATTTAATAACTATATAGTATATGTTTAAAAAAAGGGAAAAAATATACGTACTTGTTGATGGGTGCAACACCTTGAACGATGGTAAAGGTAGCAGACTTCTCCATGTCTGGGTACATTCCACATCTACAATAATATATATCGAAAAATGTTTAGTGGTTATTTTCATTGATTTTTTGGTGGAATAGGTGAGGAAAGAAAAAATAGTAATGCTTTCATACAGAAAAATTAAGACGTGAGAATTTGTTTTTCACAATGCATTTTTCTAGATTGTTTGATATAAATTGAGTAGAAAAATTATGTTCTGTAGCTCCAATTTACTACTAATTTGTGGTGGGAAAAACTTTGTTTCTAGTATAAGGCCTACTCTTTTCTGGTGCATATGGGTAGGAAAAAAAATATTGAAAATACCCCTAAATTTTGCACAAATTATTAGTTTCATCTTCGAATTATTGACAATCTTAAAAATATCTCTTAACTTGACTAAACGAACTTAAACACACCCTTGATCTTGCAACATGAGTGAAATACACCCCTTAATTCTTGTAAGTTAAAGGGGGTGTTTTCAATACTTCTCTCGGTTTTTATTAAGAACTCCATGCTCTTACAAGAGTTTGAGACTACTTGCTATGTCAATGTGGCAAATTGGGAGTGTATCAAAGTTTAGTTAGTCAAGTAGAGGAGTGATTTTAAGGCTGTAATAGTTCAAGACGAAACTAATAATTTGCGCCAAATTTAAGAGTATTTTCAATACTTCTCTCCCTAAACCTATAAATTCATATAAAAGGGATTAAGCAAGTGGTAAACATTTTTCATTAAGATTGTGGATACGAGTAACCAAATAGATTAATATGTAATTGGTAAGTAGGAAATCAAATGAAAGTTACCCTCCACAGCCACTGCCGCACTTGCAGCCAGATCCACAGCCACAGCTTCCTCCACAGCAAGACATGTTCACTTAATTTGTTTTTGGAAATGAGAGATTAAATTTGTTGTAAAAGAAAGTGTAATTACTAAAGCAAGTTCTTGTTGTAGTTGTGATGAAAAATGAAACATAGTGAGGGGTTTTTATAGGAGAAAAAAGAATAAATTTGGTGATATATGTGTGCCTAACACGTTGACAATTAAGTGAAAATTTGTATTTAATAGTACTTTATTATGTTAGAAATATCTATAATTTTTTATTTAGAGGAGAAAGGCATGGAGCTTGCTGCCACAAAGAGTAGAATTGATCAGCCACCCCCACAATGTTTGACATTCGTGTGGTGGGTTCGAAAAATCTCGTATATTTGGGGCTAATTATATTTTATTCCTAAAGTTTTTCCAATCGCAAAAAATCTGAATTTTTCATCGCTCTTGGATACACTCCTTAGTTGTTGATACATTACTTAATGTGATGGATGTATTCAAGAGGAGATGATGTATCTAAAAAGGGATAGAGATTTATTTGAGAGAGGATTTTTTTGTAAAAAAAATAAATGATAGGAAATTTTAGAGATTATGATATTTTAAGTTGTGTATTTATGTAAGTTTTCCCAAATTATATACTCTACTACTTAAAAAATAAAGTACGTTAATTACTTTGAGAAACTATGAAATTCGCTATGATATTTGTCGACAGATTCTAACTTATCTGTTGTTAAAACACTGTAAACTAATTAAATTATCTTATAATTCATAGCTAATTCAAAATTAAATGAAATTAGCATGAGATTTTTCAATTCTAAACAATGACACTTGGGTTGGGCATCAATATAGGACTTATAGACTTTTAAGTACATATTAAATAACATTATCCAATTAGTATCGAATTGTTGGTGACATGACTTTAATTTCTTACCTATATAATTTGATTCCACTTGCTTTTAATAAACGTAGGCCTTTTGTTTTGTTCCATTAAATAATTTCTAAAAGCATCAACAAGACCATATTCATTTTCCTGTCTCAATCAATCTAACTAGAAAGGCATATATTTGGAGTTTTTAGATTCTTGAAAAACTTAGCAACATAACAACCAAAGAAAATTGTTCTTTGTTAAATTCTCAGTATCAACCAACTTATTTGATAGTATTAGGACCTTGTCAAAGAGTTCTAAGATTTTAACTATTACAAAAACTTGCACTAGCTAGTAGGTAGGGGCACAAGACCCATAAAATGAGCATGACATTTTATTATTTTGGTATAATGGAAAAGACAAAAGGTTTATAGGTTTATAATGCAACGTCTTCTCTTAGATCTGTTAGGAGAAGAAATTTCATGTTGTTGAGTACATTCTCACGTTACCAAATTTTTATTGGTTTGATTTGTCTTTCACTCTTTCTCCATTTATGTTTGATAGAGCTAGTTTTAGTAGGAGTAACATTTAATAAATATTTGCAATTTTCAACAAATGATCGCAAGAGAATAATGTTATATGTCTTTATTTTAATAAGCTTGACGTTAAGTAAACCATCTGTTTGCTACATGGATACTTTTACCACAGAAATTTTTAGTATGTCTCGCATAGCTAACGGTAGTTGTGTCAGACTCGTTTTAATATAAATTTGAATCCATTTTTTTTGTCTCACACAATTAATGTTAATTGTGCGAGACATATAGTAAAAAAAACTCCTCGTTCTACTAAAGGATGTGTGATAGGTAGTAAAAATCTTTTTGCCCTTAAAGATTTAGATTCGATTATAAAATTGAGTCCTCTTTTATAAAGAGTGTTGAAACCTTCAATTCATATTGAATTTTCAATATTGTGAATTTGAATAAATCAGATTAGTGCATTTTGGATGGTAAAAACTAAGAGATGCTCACAAAAAAATCCTTTTCTTTTTCTATTTCTAACCGTCCAATATGGTGTTTCATCAATCATCAATCTCTTTTGCTTTTGGTGAATACATACCAGAGGCTCAGCCAAAAAAATTATTAAGCGGCTTAAAATTTAAAAAAAAAATATATACAAACTAGTCAAAGGAAGTTTAACATTTATTACATATACATAAAAAAATAATTTTAATCATATATAAATAGTATATTTTTTTATCGAAAGAGAATGGAGTAAACTTCTGACCATAAGCTGACTTCCCCCCTGCGTACCATACCTCTCAGATATCTTCTACTAAAAGAAATATATCACGGGACTTGAGAGGTGCTTGATACCTTCCCCTGGTCAACATAATCACTTACCTAAATTTCTAGTTTGCATACCAACAAAATGAAGAGTCAATTTCTTTTTTAGTAGGAATTTAAATAAGGTAACTTAGAACACCAAAATTCAACTCCAAGTGACGACTATGTAAAATAAATAATTCATTTTCAAAATGTCACTTTAATGGAAAAAACTATTTTTTCTCAAAACTTTCGTTTATAAAAATAGGAGTGTGACACATAGAATTTAAATTCTGAATCCTTCTGTATACAAGTGCATATGGAAATGAAACATAGAGATAGATAGCATATACTACAATGTACTTGAAGTTCTCAACCTTCTTGTTTTATAATTTTCAATTCATTCCGAAAAAGGATATAAGAGAAAGTTCAATTTCTCCTTGGTCTCGTTGTCTCCGCCATGCATAAAATAACTTGCACATAATTATTCAGTGCAATATAAATTATTTTTTATTTTAATTATTTGATATTCTATTGTATTTTGCTAGACACATAATAGCGTTTCACCAAGTTTTTTTTAAAATTTTATTTTGTATATTACAAATTTCCCCAAAACTAATAAGTGCATAGTCAAAACAAATTGACTTAGAGTCTAAAGATGAAATAAAAGAAAATATACAGATAGAAAAGGGTTTTTTTTTTAGCTTAAAAAGTTGATTGACTAAAAAACAATGAATCTCTAGCAAAAAAATAATAATAATACATAAATTTATTTGCTAGATGAGTAATTGAAAGAATTCTGTTCAACAGTCCAAGGTATTGATTCAATGTTTCTGTTCTTAATCAAATTGTTTATATAAATTTGACTTAGGGCCAAAAAGAAAAAGTACGCAATTGATATAGATAGTCATTGCACTTAAAAATAAATTAATAATTTTTTAAAGGTAAATTATGTGTGACATATTATGAAGAAGTAGAAAAATAAAATACACAATTAAAATGATTTTTTTATGTATGATTATGTGGCAAATAATGATTGAAAAGTAACTCCATATAAAAAAAATAGCCCAAGAAGTAAAGATCAATTACTTTTTGTTACACAATTAATGATAAAATTCAACAATAAATATTATTAAAAAACTCAATTTTTTTTTTTAATTATTGAGATAGTCTTATTAATGTGAAAATTAATATGGCATTAGATATGTATTTTCGTTGAACAATAAAAGTATATGAAATTCTGAGATCCATGCAAATTCATTCTTTTAATCGAGTATTATTATTGTATATAAGTGAGATAAGTATGTCATTAAAACTAAACATTAACCAATTATTTACTTTTGAAGGACACAAAAATCAAAGAGAGATTATTAATATAGAATTAATTCTGAAAACAAAAAACAAAAAATCAAAAAACAAAAAAAGAATATTAAATATAAAGGTCCACTTGTAATAATTTTGAAAAGAAAGTAAAAGTGAATATTATTATTAACCAGGCCACCAGGGTATCTTCACTGTACTCAAATGCTTCTCTACAGTTCCCTTACCGCCATTGCTACTTCTCCGGTCGCAGTTTATTTGCCACCATTGCTGAAGTCTCGAGTTCTCCAAGTAGGTGTTTAGATTTCTTCTTCTTATAATCTGCGCATCGGTTATTGGCCTTGCTGTGAAGGCTGTAAAGGTGAAGGGTTCCGACTAATCTGATTTTTTTGGTGATTAAATGGATAGGATTTTTGTCTCTGTTGTTTTCGGGTCGTATAAGTTTAGAATATCTATGATATTGCTTTATTTGGATAATTTCGGTATTTATTTCTCTGCTAATTTTTGGCTTAAAAAATAGTGCTTTTTACTAAACCTTGAATTTTGTTGTTCTTAGTGAGCTGAATCTGTCTAATTGGAGAAGAATTAGTATTTAGGATTAAAATAAACTACTCTGGTGATTAAGTAGTAGCTAATGTTGATGTTGTGTTAGCTGGTGCTTGATCGTGGTGTTTGGTGCTGCACTTAATAGATGATTATCAAGATGTTTATTGAAAGTAGTTAGTTAGAACAGTTCAAGTAATAAGTTAGTCGTTTCATAAAGTTAGTTAGAAGAGTTAGTTAAATATTGTTTAATTAATTATAGATTAGTTACAAGTTAATTAGTTACAGATTAACATTCTTGTTATAAATAAGAGTTTTCTATTCATTGTATTCATAAGTTTGAGTAGTGAGAAACTGAAAAATCTCAATTGCTCTCTCAATTTCAATATGGTATCAGAGCCATTGAGCCAATAATTCTTTGGTTCAGCTCGATTCTGTTTCTGGAAACCACTATTGACGAAGTACACCATTGAAAAAGTTTGAAGCTTCGATGCCGTCAACAACTACAGACTCAGTAGATGAAATTGTTGCAGTTGCGATGGAGACGCTTGCAGTGATTGAATCGAAGAGGAATCACCCTCTTTACCTACACCCGTCAGATACTCCGGGATCTATCTTGACTACGATTCAGCTTACTGGTAGCGAGAACTATTCTCTATGGAGTCGATCAATGCTGATTAATCTCAGCGCGAAAAGCAAGATAGGTTTTGTGCTTGGACCTGCAAAAGGAGTGATTATACATCTGATTTGGAGGAACAATGGGGAAAATGTAATGCGTTTGTACTTGCCTGGATTATGAACACTGTCTTGAAGGAGTTGCTAAGTGGAATTGTATATGCCTCTGATGCCGCGATTGTTTGGGAAGATTTAAACGAGCGATTCGATAAAGTCGATAGATCAAGAATTTACCAGCTTCATAGAGAGATTTGCACTATCCACCAAGGTAATTTGATTGTTTCAGCTTACTTCACTAAATTGCGATTACTATGGGATGAATTCAATGCTCTTGTACCTCCACCATCATGTAGCTATGATAGATCTAGATCTTATATGGATCACATTCAGTACCTAAGTTTGTTTGGTTTTCTAATGAGATTGAGTGAGACATATGGACATGCTAGAAGCCATATTTTGATAATGCATCCACTACCAAGTGTGGGTAAGGCATACACAATGATAGTTGCAGATGAAAGTCAGATAATCACTTCAGGTACACGCATAGGGGGAGATATGGTTGAAAACATAGCTTTGTATACAGGAAGAAGAGGTTATAATCCTGGACACAATCATACTGATGGGGACAAAGTTGAATCACCAATGTATCCTAATCAGGGTAACTATAATGGGAAGAAGAAAGTGAATTGAAACTTGTTTTGTGATCAATGTAAGATGTATGGTCACATTCAGAAAATATGTTACAAACTCGTTAGATATCCTGAGGGGTGGAAATTCAAGAAGAAAACATCTGAACAAAATTTCACCAACACAGCCTGCTAATGATTACAGCTCCATTCGTAATAATCTGCAAGCATTTGCTGCACAACCAAATTTCACTCTCAATCAGTATCAAAAGATAGTACACCTACTGAAAGAAGAGGAGCAAATTGCAGGAACAACCAACATGGCAGGTAATTCTAATAAAACTGCTTTTTTGTCCATTAAGGATAATGAATATGCTGCTAGAAAGGAAGATTGTGTTGTTATGAATGGTAGAACTGAACCTAATTGTATCAGAAAGGAAAACTGGATAGTAGATTCGGGAGCAACATGCCATATGACTTCTTCACTAAAAACATTGAACAAAGTATACACATCAAATAGAAACATTGGTAGGAAAGTATATTTACCTAATGGCCAATCAACTTTAATGACTCATTCAGGCAGTTGTGTTATACAAACAGGAGGAGAATTGGAGAATGTCCTTGTAGTACCTGAATTCAAACATGATTTGATGTCAGTATCTCAATTAACTAGACATTTGAACTGTTCTGTTCATTTTTTTCCTGATTTCTGTGTATTTCAAGACCTCTTCAATGGAGAGGTAAAAGGGATTGGTAAAGAGATTGAAGGATTATGCTTCTTCCCTAGACAATTCTCAAGTATACAAAAACAAACAGATGTTGGTGAAACCAAGGCTTTGATGACACACTCAGATAATTCACAGTGTATAGTATGGCATAATAGGCTGGGGCACCCTTCTATCAAAGTGCTGAGGTAATTGTCATTGATAAAAGAAAACTCTGATGTAAGGTTGTGTGATAGCTGCTCAGTCTGTCCATTAGCAAAGCAAACCAAGCTCCCATTTCCCTCTAGTATGTCTGTAACAAATGTTATTTTTGATCTAATTCATCTTGATGTATGGGGACCATATAGATGTAATATTCATAATGGTTTTAGATTCTTCTTGACTATTGTTGATGATCATTCAAGAATGACTTGACTGTTTTTTATGAGACTGAAAAGTGATGTTCTTGGTACCCTAAGATCCTTTTTCTTGCTTGTAGAAAATCAGTTTAACAAAAGAGTTAAAAAGATAAGGTCTGATAATAGGACAAAATTCTTTAACAAAGAATGTAGTTTGTTGTTTGATGCCTTAGGGATCATTCATGAAGCAGTTGTTCATACACTCCACAACATAATGGAGTGGTGGAAAGGAAACATAGACATATACTTGAAGTAGCAAGAGCACTTAGATTCTAAGGAAGCATTCCCATCAGGTTTTGGGAAGAGTGTGTGACAACAGTTGTGTATCTGATAAATAGAATGCCTACTGTAGTTTTACAAGGTCAATCACCCTATCGGGTCTTTCATAAATCCAAGCCATCCATTGATCACTTGAGAACACTATGTTGTCTGGCATATGCAACCAAAATAGTAAAGGAGGACAAATTTTGTTCCAGGGCACATGCTTGCGTTATGATGGCGTATTCAGCCACTCAGAAGGGATACATATTGTATGATTTGGACCTCAAAAGGTTTATAGTAAGTAGAGATGTCATCTTTAAGGAGCATATATTTCCTTTTAAAAAATTGCAGGACAAGTACATGTCAATTTTTGTCAATAAACCACTCAAGGATTATGATGTTGCTGCACCTGTCAATGTTTATGATGATAAGACATGCCACAATCATGACCAGCAATAAGGGTATGAAGTTAGTTTGGATAATAATGTAGAAGAAGTCCAAGAAACTGATGTACATGATTCAGAAATAGTACAAGACCAAGAGGATGCTGCAGAATCCTCAACAAGTGTAGATGTTGTGAATAAAGTAAGGCCTAGATCCTCTTTTAGGATATCTCACCCTCCCATTTGGATGAAAGAGTATGTGACTAAAGTGACTGATTCTGACCATCATTATTCACTGGCAAGCTGTGTTTCCTACAACAAGTTGTCTCCTACTTATCAAGCTTATTTGAGAAGGTTGTCTAATGAAACTGAACCAAGAACATATGAAGATGCTATTAAGGATCCAGATGGGTAGAAGCTATGAAGCAAGAAATTGCAGCATTGAAGGATAATGGAACCTGGATTGTTATGAAGATGCCACAAGTGAAGAATGCAATAGGGTGTAAATGGGTTTTTAAGATTAAATACAAGGCAAATGGTGAGGTTGACAGGTTCAAGGTTAGGCTTGTACCAAAAGGATACAATCAGACAGAGGAAATTGATAATCAGGAGACTTTTTCCCCAATAGTTAAAATGGTAACTGTGAGGTCAGTTATTGCCATTGCAGCAACATAAAATTGGATGGTCTACCAGATGGATGTGTTCAATGCATTCTTGCAGGGTGATTTGGTTAAGGAAGTATACATAGAATTACCTAGGGGCTTTGCTCAACAGGACAAACATCAAGTTTGCAAACTAGTGAAGTCATTGTATAGATTAAAACATGCCTTTAGAAAATGGAATGCAAAGTTGACTGATGCTTTGTCTGAATCTAGTTACACACAAAGTCATTTAGATTACTCTCTATTCACCAAGAAGAAAGGATCAGCATTGGTTATTGTCCTTGTGTATGTAGATGACCTATTAATTACAGGGAATGACTCTTTGTTGATACAAGAAACCAAGCAGGTGCTACATCATCATTTCAAAATAAAAAATTTAGGAGAACTGAAATATTTTTTGGGGATAGAATTTTGTAGGTCTGCACAAGGGATTGTGATGAACCAAAAGAAGTATTCCCTGGAGTTGGTGTCTGAAGCTGGACTGGCAGGTGTTAAACCTTCATCCACACCTTTGGAAAGCAATATTAAACTAACATGTGCAGAAATTAATTCTAAGGATGTCCTATTTGCTAATGTAAACATATCAAAGACTCATTGGGAAACTACTTTATCTCACTAACACTAAGCTTGATATAGCTTTTTCAGTCCAATGCTTGAGTCAGTTTATGCAGAAGCCCACAGTATGTCATTGGAATGTAGCCTTGAAGGTGATTAGATATATCAAAGTTGCACCAGGGCTGGGGTTGCTTATGAGCTCTAAGAAACAAACCACAATCACTGATTTTTGTGATGCAGACTGGGCAGCATGCCTCAATACCAGGAGGTCAGTTACTGGGTACTTGTTGAAGTATGGAGAGTCACTAATATCCTGGAAATCAAAGAAGCAAAACACTATTTCCAGAAGTTCTGCTGAAGCAGAATAAATAAGTCTTGCCAAAATAAATCTCTTTCTACCTTCACAAAACTTCTCGCGCCCTTCTCGTAGTTTTGACTTGCTCTTAGGCCACCGTTGACCGGCTTCGCGAGACCATTTCGGTTTCCAGTGAACTGGTTCAATGAAAAATGAGTGGAATAACATTTACTACGATACATATTTTCCACTTATTGAGATGGAAAAACCCATTATTTCTATTAGTGTGTATTCTTTTGTGGTGCATATGGGTAGAAAAGGAAAAAAGGAGTGATGTTGACATATGCGGATTTAAGGTGGATTTTATCTAAATTCATTGCTTTTACTTGAATTATACACCTAGTTAAGTTTAGACGTGTCTTTGAGATTTTGATTATACTCTAGAGGATACTTGTGCCTTGTCCCCTATAAATATCTAAATTATTCACTGATAAAGAAATTGACATTTTAACAACACAAAACATTATATTAACGTTTTCTCAATTCTAAAGTTTTCTCTCATCATTTTCTCATTTAAAACAGACTTATAAAGAATATTCATACCGGAATCTCTTATTCCAGAATGAACACTTAAAGTTATCAAAATAATAATTGAAGCAATGACACTTCAATTTTACTGATTTGCTCATTTAGCTTATTTAATTATATTGATGTTCTTTATACGCTCATCAAACAACATCCAATCAATCTCCATATTTTTAAGGGGAAATTGTATGAAATAACAAAATTATTAATTTAAATTAAATGTTATAGTCATAGTTTATTTTATTTGTAATTCGCAGCAAACATCCATTTTTTTTGTCATCTGATTCGGTATACAATTACTCATTTCGGTATACAATTACCCATTCGGTATACAAACCCATTCGGTATACAATTACTATTTTTTAGTTTGTTTATACAAATTCAATTTGTTGTTTGTATATATTACCCATTCGGTATACAATTACTATTGTTTAGTTTGCTTATACAAATTCAATTTGTTGTTTGTATATTTTCCATAGTTATACATAACAAGACATGTTTGTATAATCTCTTTATGTATATATGTAGTAATTTTGTTTATATACAATTACTATGTTTTAGTTTTTATACAAATCAATATACAGATTATCGAAATATACAGATCAAGACATGAGAGGTTTTTATGTATAAGTATACTGAAATATACAAATACAGTGTATATGTATACCAAAATATACAAATGCACTATATATATATACCAAAATATACAAATGCAGTGTATATGTATATCGAAATATACAGATTAATAGTCATAGCAAACATAAAGTTTGCTATGAATCGCAATTATACAAACTATAGTTATAGCATACAAATATGATTTTTATATTTGCTAAACCTAAAATTTACTCTTTCTTTAACCTTACAATAAATTCAACTAAATACCATTTTTTGAGCAAGCAAAATTTATATATAAAAATCCATTAGATTTGTAACTTTGGTAAACATGGATCCATAATTATAAAAAGGGAAAAGGGTTTGATATACCCCTCAACTTTGCTTTTTGGAGCTGATATACCCCTCGTTATGAAAGTAGCTCATATATACCCTTACCGTTATACAAACGACTCACATATACCCCTATCGTTACAAAATGAGCTCACATATACCCTTCATTTAACGGAAGTGAAAAAATTAATTTTAAACTTATATTTTTGACTTTTTTTTATAAAAAAAAATCATTTAGGGGTATATAGGATTCTTCTAGCAAAGTTCAAGGTATATTTCAATTTTTTTCATACATAAATTATTTTTTGACTTCTTTGATTTTCATTATTTTAGTTTCTTATTCTTATTTTATTTTTTTCTTTCATTCCTTAGTGTAAAGAAAAAAATTTAAAACTATTTTTTTGTGGCTATATTATAATTTAAAAC